>NC_044048.1:5483754-5773754 GCF_902167405.1 Gadus morhua | reverse complement strand
CATCGGGTTGTTAGGGCTTTGATCCTTCAGCGTGCAGAAGTAGTCACATGAGAAGAGAGGTCACATGTCTGATCCCCCGTCCCAGCCCAACACACACACACACACACACACAGACACACACACACACACACAAACAAATACACACAAACGCACACACACACACACACACACACACACACACACACACACACATACAAAAACACACACACACATGCACATGCACACGCACACAGACATACATGTACACACACACACACACACACACACACATGCCCATACATGTAGATACACACACACATACATGTACACACACACACACACACACGTGCACACACGCACGCACGCACATACATGAATGCACTTCCACACGTACATACATGAACACACGCACACACATACATGTACATACACACACACACGCACACACATACGTACACACACACACACACACACACACACACACACACACACAAACATACCTGTACACACACATTATTGGCACACAAATTTAAGTTCACCCCTACCCCTGTGTCAAACATAGGCATGCGTGCCACTCACAAAAACACGCACACATCATAATTTGCCATTTGTCATACCAAATGGCAACAACTGATAGGACTGCTTTTAGTTATGCTGTTCCTTGGTGTTGGAATGTGCTCCAAAAAGTTTTGAAGTTTCTGTTTTTATCCCATTGGGACATTTTAGACAATTACTAAAACAATCCAAATCAGAACAGTGACCCCTTTCATTTTTTAAGTAGTTTTCACATGTACTATATGTCATTTGTTTTGTTTTGCTGCGTCACTGGCTTCCTTACGTTAGTCTTGTTTGTTAGCCTGGCTTGTCATCATGTCTTTCATCTTTGTTATTTTTGTCCTTATTAGTATGTCTTGTCATCAATGTTTCGGTTGTAATTTGCATATTTGTTGACCCAGGGCTCCCTTGTAAAATTGATTTCAATGTCTCAATGAGACTTCACCTTTTTGAATAAAAACAATTTGTGTTTAACACCTGAATAAATATAAAAAGATAGAATGACCCCAGTCCAGGGAGGTGGATCGGTCCAGCAAGAAAGACGTTAAAGAGGCCAACAAGTACTTCTTCATCGAGTCGTCCATGGCGCTGTTCGTCTCCTTCCTGATCAACGTGTTTGTGGTGGCGGTCTTTGCTGAGGCCTTTTACGGACGCACCAACGCAGAGGTGGTGAGTGCCACGCTGCAGGGAGGCGGTGAACTCTGACCCTATGTTCATGCGTCACCATTTTCTACCCTTATTATGACCGCAATATTATCTCCTCCCAGCACGATGTCTGCAATGCGACTGGAAGCCCCCACTCCCACCTCTTCCCGGTGGACAACCAGACCCTACAGGTGGACATCTACAAAGGGGTAAGCTACAGCAGTGAACCTAACCCTTTTAAAACCAGGCCTTGAAATATTTCCAAAAATAATAAAAAAAAAATATATTTTATAACTTAGGCTATACGAGTCTTGTTATTTCCTCCAACACAGAGACTTTGTGAGTTGTCCTTTAAATATTGGTATATTCAATTCATACAATTAGCCTTTGCATCCTATTTCATAATATGCAACTACCACTGTAAATGTGTAAATGCACTGTGTTTTTGCACTGCTTTTGTGTTTATTGAAGTCTCAGGTGACTTTTCTTGTGTTTCTCTTATTAATTGTGTAATTTTATATTATTGCATTGTTGAAGGCAGTCTGATACGCAAGCATTTTATTGCTGTTGCTTTAATAACTGTCAAAATGACCAACAAACCATCTTGAAAAACAGTTTAACAGCTTAATAATTGATGCACCTTATTATTAAGGCATTGACGATCGGCCCTCCAAATTTTCTTATGCATATGGTCGGCCCTTGGAACAATAAAGGTTGTGAACCCCTGAGCTACATAGTCCCGGGTGGTAAATCTATCAGGAGAGGGTGTGTGACTTCTGTGTGTGTGTTGCAGGGTGTGGTGCTGGGCTGTTTCTTCGGCTCCGCAGCGCTCTACATATGGGCTGTGGGCATCCTGGCAGCGGGCCAGAGCTCCACCATGACTGGGACCTACTCTGGCCAGTTTGTCATGGAGGTATGAGGAGTCATGGTGACAGGGTGACATGGTGACAGGGTGACAGGGTGACAGGGCCTCATGGTGACATGGTGACAGGGTGACAGGGTGACAGGGTGACAGGGTGACATGGTGACAGGGTGACAGGGTGACAGTGTGACAGGGCCACATGGTGACATGGTGACAGGGTGACATGGTGACATGGTGACAGGGTGACATGGTGACAGGGTGACAGGGTGACAGTGTGACAGGGCCACATGGTGACATGGTGACAGGGTGACATGGTGACATGGTAACAGGGTGACATGGTGACAGGGTGACAGGGCCTCATGGTGACATGGTGACAGGGTGACAGGGTGACAGGGTGACATGGTGACAGGGTGACAGGGTGACAGTGTGACAGGGCCACATGGTGACATGGTGACAGGGTGACATGGTGACAGGGTGACATGGTGACATGGTGACAGGGTGACAGGGTGACATGGTGACAGGGTGACATGGTGACAGGGTGACAGGGTGACAGGGTGACATGGTGACAGGGTGACAGGGCCACATGTTGACATGGTAACAGGGTGACAGGGTGACATGGTGACAGGGTGACATTGTGACATGTTGACAGGGTGACAGGGTGACATGGTGACAGGGTGACATGGTGACAGGGCCACATGGTGACAGGGTGACAGGGTGACATGGTGACAGGGTGACATGGTGCCAGGGTGACAGGGCCACATGGTGACAGGGTGACATTGTGACAGGGTGACATGGTGCCAGGGTGACAGGGTGACAGGGTGACAGGGCCACATGGTGACAGGGTGACAGGGTGACATTGTGACAGGGTGACATTGTGACAGGGTGACAGGGTGACAGGGCCATATGGTGACAGGGTGACAAAGCGACAGGGTGACAGGGTGACAGGGCCATATGGTGACAGGGTGACAGGGCCACATGGTGACAGGGTGACATGGTGACATGGTGACAGGGTGACAGGGTGACATGGTGACAGGGTGACATGGTGACAAGTTGTCATGGTGACAGCCCAGAGACCTCCTCTCTCTGACGGTGACACGGTGCCCCCCCCCCCCCAGGGCTTCCTTAACCTGCGCTGGTCGCGTTTCGCCCGGGTCCTGTTGACCCGCTCCCTGGCCCTCACCCCCACCCTGCTGGTGGCCGTCTTCCAGGACGTCCATCGCCTGACGGGAATGAACGACTTCTTGAACGTCCTCCAGAGCATGCAGGTGAGACCGCGCCCTGGGCCCATGGTGGCAGACAAAGCTCTGTCTCTTGTTGCAAGGGAGAATGTCCTCATTGCCCGCGTCGATCTAAAACACCACCACCCTCTGCTCCTGCTTATTTACTCATGCTGAGTTTCAGAGGATATTCGTTAGGACCGCCTCGTTAGGACCTATTCAGTTCGAGACATTTCCCCATCACCTTATAAATGATCTTAAACCAGCCCTATCGAGGAGATAAAGCACAACTTTGTTTTATGCAGGTGTTATTGAAAACATAATACGCCTGTTAAATGTGTATTATTCATAAGTGAGAGCAACTAAATGCATTTAGGCGGATTTAACAGGATATCTCATTGTTTTTATTTCCTCTCATCAGCAATACATACACAATGTACGCTAGCCTTTCATACTAGATTCGATGTTATGAGTAAAATTATCAGAATTATCACAAACATTCATTACTAAGAATGCTTCTCGTTGAACGTTTTTTTGAATGCTCATGCAAAACAGGTAGGCTTGTGTTTAAGTGCAGCTGCCGTCAACAATAAATTTGTTGACCACATAAGGTAACATAAGCATGTCTTCCCCTCCCTCTCCCATACCTCCCTGTCTTGCTCTATATTAAAAAGGATAAAAACTTCAAAATAAAAAACCAATAAAGAAGTGAAAGAAATTCTGCACATTTATTTGGCGACCCAAATAAAATCTAGAGAACTGAGGTCTAGAGAACTGAGGTCAACAGAAATTAGGTCTACATAATGGAGGTCTACAGAACTGAGGACTGGAGAACTGAGGACTAGAGAACTGAGGTCTACAGAACTGAGGTCTACATAATGGAGGTCTACAGAACTGAGGACTAGAGAACTGAGGACTAGTGAACTGAGGTCTACAGAACTGAGGTCTACATAATGGAGGTCTACAGAACTGAGGACTAGAGAACTGAGGACTAGAGAACTGAGGTCTACAGAACTGAGGTCTACATAATGGAGGTCTACAGAACTGAGGACTAGAGAACTGAGGACTAGAGAACTGAGGTCTACAGAACTGAGGTCTACATAATGGAGGTCTACAGAACTGAGGACTAGAGAACTGAGGACTAGAGAACTGAGGTCTACAGAACTGAGGTCTACATAATGGAGGTCTACAGAACTGAGATCTACAGAACTGAGATCTACAGAACTGAGATCTATAGAACTGAGGTCTAAAGAACTGAGGTAAACAGAAATGAGGTCTATAGAACTGAGATCTACAGAGGCACCTCCATTGAAAGCCTCAACAGTAGGCTATTTAACGCTAGGTAGTCTATCTGTCCTCTCTGATAACCGGTGGTTTGTTTTCTGATCCCAGTGTCCTCAGAATCCCATGTCTCGCCATCGCTGACCGCCATGCGCCCTATGTCATGATTATAACCACAATAATGACAACTTTTTTAACGTTTTGATCACAGCGGATGTGACCCATAGAGCAGATGTATACTGTTGTAGCCCCCGACTCTTCCTCCTCTGGTCATTAACAACTCATCCGTTACGGTGGTAGAGCACTTTAAGTTCCTGGGCGCAACCATCTCCAACACACTCAAACGGGACAACAACATCTCCCCACTCGTGAAGAAAGGCCAGCAGCGCCTGTTTTTCCCTCCGCCGCCTGAAAGGACTACCGCTCAGTGCCCCCGTCATTGTACAGTTCTACAGAGCGGTCATTGAGAGCGTGCTAACATCCTCCATCCCGGTCTGGTTTGCCTCTGCGTCAGCCCGCGCAAAGGCCAGGCTACAAAGAGTCGTCTGGGCAGCAGAGCGGATCATGGGCGGCCCCCCGACCCCCCATCATGGACCCCCAGAGCTCCAGGACCATTAGCCGAGCTGTGAAGATTGTGGCTGACCCCTCCCATCCTGTCAATAGTCAGGGCTATTATGTCCAAAACATCACGTCACCTCCACAGTTTTTTTTCCCCTAAGCAATAGCCCTCCTAAATAACTCTTAAACTTGGACTCCGTTGCACTTTAATTTGATTTAACACTGCACCATCTCCATTCCTATTAATTGATTGCTTCAAATGATACGGTTTGTCCTTGTATTGTGTTTTGGTCTTTCTGTTTTTACGGTGTGTTGCCTGCATGGAGAAGACCAAATCAACTTCTTTGTTGTGTGTTTGCGGCCGCTTGGCAGCAGTAAGGATACACCTCCCTGACCTCACAGTCGTGCGTTCTGCTTCCTGCCCCCAGCTGCCCTTTGCCCTCATCCCCATCCTGACCTTCACCAGCATGCCGGCGCTGATGGGCGACTTCGCCAACGGACGGTAAGCCTCTGCTCTCCTCTGGTGCCGCTGTGTTCTGCGGGGGCCGACTCTAACGGACCACTCCTCCCAGCCTGCTGAAGGCCGGCGGCGGGCTCCTGATCCTGGGCGTGTGCTGCATCAACATGTACCTGGTGGTGGTGTACGTCAGCGCGCTCAACAGCGCGTGGCTCTACGCCGTGGCCTCGCTCCTCTCCATCACCTACCTGGCGTTCGTCGGCTACCTGGTCAGTGTCAATCTCTTTCCCGTAAGCCTTTCGGTGGAGCGTCTGCTCAGGCGTCAGTCACTGGAGGTGGGGTCGGCCTCGACAATAAAGAGGCAGGGATGTGTCTGAAGAAAGACTATCCATGTGAAATAGCGTGGATGCACTACATTTTTGTCATTTAATTATTTATTAAGGAAAGACAAAACACTTTGCAAACCGGTAGACCTGATCATCATCTGTCACATGACCCATGACATAACTGTGCGAACCCTAAACGGCCTTTAAGATTCTGTTCTAACCCCCTGCCCTCCCACTCCCACGCTGCAGACCTGGCTGTGTCTGATTGCCCTGGGCATGTCCGGTCTGTACCCCTGCTCCCAGGACAGGACCGACACCACCGTCCTCATCGAGCAGCCAGGAGAGGCTGACTCCTGACAGCCCCGTCACCCTCACCCTACGGTACATAGGGCAGCGTGCTCTAGTCTTATGTTATCCATAAACTATATAGGGTTTCATTGGTTCATTTCAATGCTAATTATTTAATATCTGATAATACTAAATATATATCTATATTATCTAATTATAGGAAATACATTGAGCAATGTTAAAGCATTGAATAAACACCAATATCCAGGTAGGCTACACTATATAGCCTCCATTAGCTGCTTTTCAACTCCACATAAAATGTGACAAGCGTGTATGCAGGGCCCACATTAAGTAGGCCTATTTAAATATACAGTACGTTAATTCCATACGTCCTATTCGTTTTTCCACCACAAGGGGGCAATGTCAACTAAAATACTCTAGAAAGGTTTTCATGGCACTAACAGAAGTCTATAACGCAGAACAGTGCTGTAATGAATACAGCACACATCAGATGGCGTGACGTGTTGCATCATGTCGTTGCGTGTTTCACATAGCTACACTGCAGTGGTGTTGTAAACCCAGCGAGCCCGTCGGCTCTAGGAGTGCTGTTGTAGCCGTGTCACTATTGAGCGGCCTCCATTGTGCAAGCGGCCGCTGGCGGGCTTCGGCTCCAGGCTGGAGGGCCGGAGGAGGAAGGGCAGGCCGCTTTCTGTACATTGTGGCTGAGGAGTCTTGGAGACAGAGTTATGTAAGAGGGGGAGAGCCTTCCCACCTCCCGTTGCTGTTTTTGTTTTTCTCAATGAGCCAATGTCTCCCTGCTCGGCCCCTCAGCCTGTCAACGAGGGCCCCTTTCCTGGAAACACAGCCCTGGCAGAGGCCCGTCAGAGGTCACGTGATACAAACCCTGAAGCCCAGCCATACTTAAGGCTTAGGCTCCGCAGTGCAGGGGGACGACTCCACAGCCAGGGGCCATGAGGGGAAGTGTGTTGTGGATGAAGGGCGTGGGGCTGTAAATAAACACCGGACATGATGGAGAACTAGGAACACAGAACCACGCCGCCAGCTCCATGGACGGTTTGTCTACCGATGTCCCCCGCCCCTAAACATCTTCTGTCACGCTGCACGAAGTCATGCATCAGTGCAAATCGATTACTTTGCATCAGATCGGTCTTATGGTCCACAGTTCAGTTTCTGTCAAACGTTGTTGTTATAATCTTGGGTAAGTGAACTACAATCACCCACAATACAGTCATCTTTTATTTCTAGCATAAAAAATACATACGTCCTACATCAAAATGTCTGTTAATGTGGTAATTTTTGTTTTTATGTCTAATTCTGTTTATGTGTTAATGTAGGTAATTTTAGTTTTCATTTCTAAGATATGTTTTGTTGATTATGTATAGCTGTGACCCCAATGGTGTGAAATCAATTTTTGGATGGATTTGTTTGTACTATATTGATGTTAGAATACAGAAAGATATGGCATTTATCGTAACTCACGTATGTGATAGTACACAAGTTGGAAGACATGGAATTGTAAATATTGTAAAATAAAACCAATAAAAGTTAATAATAAGAGTGTGTCTAATTGCACCACAAGGGAATTGTTATGTTATTGCACCTTCCTGTGATACTGATTATTTATTTTTTTAAATGGCTTATCTCAGTTTACTTCAGGCCTTATCATAAGAGATGCCAGGAAAAGCCCTATGCATGAGTACCTTTGATTGATGAAACAACCAGTAACGTGTTTCAGCAGATTCTCACACAGGACACCATTGGATCTCTCCCTTTCCCTTTTGGCCTAGGAGCATTAAACAGAGAGCTCTGCCCTGTATTTCTGGTTCACTCAAATGCATTTCGCTCCGTCTCTGTCTCTGAAATATCCAATTTAAAAATAGAGGGGCAAATTTAAGTGAACAATCTTTATTAGTCCAATGAAAAAAGGAAACGTTTTTAACCTAGTTCCACTTAGCTAATTTAGTTAGTCTACTTGGGAATGTTTGCTCCGGCAAACAGCGGGAGCTTCTTGTTCTGTTTCCACTGGTGGACTAAAGTATGACACTAGGTTTCCTTGGAAGGGTCAACAGTCACCACGTATTATTGGATGCTCACACTTTTCTAACACGCTCACACTGAAGTAGGGCTTTAAATGTGTCCACAATGTGTTTGGTTTGTGTTGTAAAGGCATATTTCATAAAGTAGACCTATTTAGATTTTTTGCTCCGCATTAAATCCAAATGTCCAGAAATCCATCAACGCTCAGAGAGGCAGTAGGCCTGCTCAGAACCACAGCTTGACGGTAGGGCTAGGGGACATCATCCCAGCGTCTTCTGTTCTACACACCACAGGCAGTAGAGCCTGAGCCAGAATTGAGGAACCGGGACAAATTAACCCAAATAAAAAATGGTTGAATAAAGTTGTGGTTATCTTGACAAAAAATATATGACACGCCTTCTCTTGAACCTCTAAATAGCCAGAGAGGCTAAAGGCGCCTGGAAGAGGCCTGGTTCATGGTGAGACTAAAGCACATGCCCACTGGATTTACAGAAGAGTGGAAAACACTACTATGGCATTGAAGTGATTACATTGATCCCTGCTGCTTTAATTAGGCTATAAGACTAACTGTCTTATAAGCATAACAGCATCTCAGCATAACACACCGTATGATGAGACCTTCTGGACCTGATGGAGGTTCTCTCGCTATGCTGAGACCTTCTGGACCTGATGGAGGTTCTCTCGTTATGCTGCGACCTTCTGGGTCCAGATGGAGGAGGTTCTCTAGTTATGCTGAGACCTTCTAGACCTGATGGAGGTTCTCTAGTTATGCTGAGACCTTCTGGACCTGATGGAGGTTCTCTAGTTATGCTGAGACTTTCTGGACCTGATGGAGGTTCTCTAGTTATGCTGAGACCTTCTGGGTCCTGTTGGAGGTGGTTCTGATCATCATACTAAAGAGCAGCGCTGGAATGTGTTTAGTGTGGCGCGTGCAGAAAGAAGAATGCCTTTCGCAACGCCCACTTTCCAACCGACCAATCCGGATAGAGGGACTGTTTCGAGGCGCCCATAGAGTCCAAATGAACGAAAACAAAGCCGCGATTAAAATTGTAACTATTTCTGAATGCTAAAATGATCGTGGTAACTGTTTGCCTTGGAAAATATCATCTTTTGAATGATTTTTTTTTTTTTTCTACATCCTCTTTTGCGTTTTTGGCGAGGTTGTTTATCTGTAGTAAGGGGACCTTGAAACCGTCGTGCCCCATTTCCTCGGTTGTTTTCCTCCCCGCCTGGTTCTCCATGTTGTTGAGCTTCGGCGAGGTTCTACACTAGTCCTACGATCAACAACATACCTGATCTACAATACAGGACAGGACGACAGAGGACCATAGGACCGATAGCCGAAAGAACCCCGACCCGGAGCCCAGCCCCAGAACCCCGTCCCGAAGCCGAGCCCCAGAAAACCGTCCCGGAGCCCAGCCCTCCCGCGGACCCTCGGGGACAGTGTGGGACGGATGACAGTGGTCTGACTGAGTGACTCCTCAGTCCCTGATGAAGGCTCGTCGGGGGTCGGGGACAGGATTTGACTTCGAGGGCTCTGTGATTGTCAGATGGAAAGTTCTATTATCACTCAAGTGCAGAAAGAAGACGTCCAAGTGTCGCCGAAAACAGGTAAAACGCCGCGTAATAGTATTTACATATGAATAGTTGAAATCCTCTTCATTTGCTCGCAACAATTGCATTATTAAATACAATCTGATCCAAAACAGTGCGTCAATGTGACAGTTGAGCGCTGCGGGCGTCGGGCCGCGCGCACCTCCCTACGCGCACCTCGCGCACCGCCCACCGCGCACCTCGCGCAGTCACTGCCTGATCCGACTCTTAACGAGCTCTACAATTAAGTCATTAATAATATTGAAGAAGGACTCAAGCCTTCGAGGAATCAAAATACGTCCAGCGTAATGAACAGGGGCCTCTAGGGGCCCCACGTTACCACTCTGATTGGACCAGGAGCCCCACGGTACCAATCTGAGAGGACCAGGTGCCCTAGGTACCACTCTGATCCTCATGAGGACCACGGGCCTTCAGGGGCCCCACGCTGATCCTCATGAGGACCAGGGTACTGATTTAAAGGACTCCAAAACACTAAAAACCAGCAGTTATTCTTCTCATTGAACCAGGTAGGCCTTCAGGTTGCCGCCGAGCTCTTCGCTTGGTCTCCCATAGCTACTCTACTATCACAACATCGAAGCGTATTATTATTATTTAAAAATAGTTATCTCGATTTATTATCCAAATATGTTCCAACGGAGGCCCGACCAAGATATGCGGCGAACCATGTTGTGTTGATCAGTGCTACTACTAGTCCTCCTACCAGGACTAGAGAACACAACATGTTGTTCTGCTCACATGCTCGGAGGAGCGGCAGATCAGTGCGCGGCGGTCGGAGGACAATAAAGTAGTGCCAGTTCTACCGCAATATTCAAACCTTTCTACTCGTACGTTGCTTGGTTAAACAAATTAAGCACATGCCAATAAGGTTAACAATGCACACGGAAGGAGATAAAGGTGTGTTTGAAGAGGTGCTGGGTAAACGGGCCGTCGTCTGAGAGGTGTATAGCCGTGTTGGCTCGGCCCAGGGGCCGCGGTACTGACGGAGGAATGCACTCCACCCCTCCACCCTCCACCCCTCCACACACGCCCTCCTCCGTCCCGCTGGAGCTCTGAAGATTCCTGGTTCTCCGACCACGAAGAACGCAGTCTTATTGCCATCGTTAGAACGGCTGTGGTGCGTGTTGCAGCCTTGGATTCACCTTTGCGCTTGTTTTTCAATTTAAATGAGTTATATCTGTGGGGCGAAAAAAGCAAATAGGAAAAGACTCCGACTGTTGAACTTGCCCCCTTTCAGTAAATAGGCCATAGAGCGTTTCCCTGTGCGGAAGGCACTGGTTCAGCACTTGCAGTAATCACGCCAGTGAGACTCAGATTTAAATACACATATTTGGAAACGCATTTGCTGCAGTAGCTGTTCCTTTTCCTCCGAAAGCTTGCCTTGTGTCAGTGTCCGTGTGTTTACCACATCAGGGTCCGTGCTCATCGTGACTTGTGTCAGTGTCCGTGTGTTGACCACATCAGGGTCCGTGCTCATCCTGCCTAACGAGCAGCGGCTGCATGATGCCTTTTCGAGTGAAAAAACCCCAACCTTCGTTATCTGTACATTTTAAACTGAATAGAGTTTTCCCACTTTCTCAGCCTTGTGTCACCAGTTGTTTTGTGCTATTAATTGGAATGCCTATTTGCATTTTGCCTTAATTAGCAAGTACTCCCACTTAACTCTTAGTGCCTCCAGCGTCCTTCTCTCCAAGACCTCTCACTGGTCTCTCCAAGACCTCTCGTTGGTCTCCAAGACCTCTCACTGGTCTTTTCAAGACCTCTCACTGGTCTCTCTAAAACCTCTCGTTGGTCTCTCCCAGAACTCCCGCTGCTGGTCTCTCCAAGACCTCTTGCTGGTCTCTCCAAGACCTCTCGCTGGTCTCCCCAAGACCTCTGGCAGGTCTCGCTCTGTGGTGGAGAAGGTCTTTACTCTGGCTGATCAGAGAGCAGCGAGGTGTGACCAGCTCCCCTTCTCGCCCCCCCCCGGCTCCTTTCAGCCTGCAGGCCATCTGCCTCCAAGTGTCTTGGGAGCTTGACATGGTTAGAATGCCTTCGCCCTGTGTTTTTCTGCTAGAGGTAGCCTACCGCTGGAGGGGAAAAAAAAGAGTAGTGTGGGTTTTCCCGCCCTCTGTGATTATATAACGTGTACCAGCCATTTCCAGCAGCAGCAACAGCAGCAGCAGCGGAGTCGGGCTCATTAAAACCAGATTTCTTGTGCAGGCTGGGGCCTCCCTGTAGAAGGATGGGTGTACTGCCTTTAGGGGGGGGGGGGGGGGGGGGGCTGATCACATGGTGATTATTGTTGTCAGGGGAATCCATACGGTGGATTCATTTATACAGGCCTAGTGTCTGTACGCTGTAGTGGGACGTGGTCGGTCCGCCGTAGTGGGATGGCTCCGTATGGGGGTGTGAGGTCCAAGGTGATTGGCTCTGTCCGAGCAGAAGGCCCTGTGTTGTAGCGTGTGCACACGTGCTGTTTGGTGTGTACTGTTCCCGTCTGCTTGCTCACACCAGCCTCCCTCTCTGCCCCCCCACCAGGCGCGGTGAGCCGCTCTTCTCTCAAGCAGCCAAAGAGCTGTAACATCTTTAAGGCGCTCTTCTGCTGCCTCAAAGCGCAGGATGGCCCCAAACTGCCACCCCCTCCACCGCCACCGCCTCCACCCTCCTCCCAGCATGCCTTGCTGGAGTCGCAGGAAAATGGGACAGTTGTCAAGGTAACGCACTATATACACGCACGCAGTGATTTACAGCCCTGGAAGGCGGTCTAAGAGCTTGATTTACAACTCGCCAACCCAGTGTGGTTAATTGTGTCTGTGTTTGAGAAGTCTTCATTTAAATGTAACAAAAAAATTGACCAAAACAGTACTTCGAGTCACTTGACCATGAAAACCGAAAGGCCATCACTATAGACATTTGAATCAACTTTATAAAATGTTTCTTTTACCTCAACCTCTACCTGTGCACACGGAGCACTTAACTATTTGGAGATAAAGAATGAATGTGATGCTCGCATTTGAAGATCCAATAGTTTGACTCTCAGGCCTAGCTGTATAGGCTGAGTTGGGAGGAAGGGGATCTGTGTTTAGATGTGAGGTCTAGACTCCTTTTAAAGGCCAGTTTTAACCAGAGGCCGTGTTTGTTCATGCGCGGCCTGCCCTCTGGCAACAGCAGCCAACAGGAAGCAGAAGATTTAGGTACTTTTGGCTATTGTTTGCCTCCATCATAATTTCATGTATTTTCTTTTTGGTCAATATTCATACGACGTGTTTGTGTCTTTCTGTCTCCTCTTCCCAGGATGAGGGCAGCCTACTGCCTGAGTTGGATCCCCAGGACCAGGGAAAGATCTGCGTGGTCATAGACCTGGATGAGACCCTGGTCCACAGCTCATTCAAGGTATCTGCTCCTCCACACTAACACAGCATAACTCGGCCCCAGAACAGGTTCCTCTGTTGTGCTACTCTCTCGGCATTCCAGTTCTCTAGCCCCGCTGATTGCAACACTCAAAGTTGATTTACACACCGTGTTAGAACGCTGTCTACAGTGTTGGCCTGTAAGTCTGTGCAAGAATCCAACTTATTTAAATTGGCTTTGAGCTTTTAGTTAAAGGCAGTTGTTGACGTTGAGGCAGCGGCCCCATATTGTTAGTCAACCCGTATCAGGGTCTGTGCTCTTACTGCGGCCAGGACATGGTGAAAGATGTTTGGGGCCGTGAGTGAAGTCCATTCTGTGTATGTAGGCCAGGGCCTGTGAGTTATGGCGTCAGCGCAGCAAGCCTGGTTCAGAGTGTTCACTCTCTCACTCGTTATGTAATGCCATGAATGTACACATGCCGACCTCCTCTCTGCGCTCCCTCCACAGCCCATTAGCAACGCAGACTTCATCGTACCAGTGGAGATAGAAGGGACCACCCACCAGGTAAGCCCTAACGTCTGTCCTTGTTGTGCGTCTGCCTGGGTATAAGGTATAAGGTCTATTGTGTGCGTGTGTTGGTTGTGCTTGGCGGTTCAGGGATCAGCGTTGTTATGGTGGCTGCGTGGCGCCCCCTGCTGGCCATGTGGGGACTTGAATAAAGGCTGAGAGGCCCAAAGGAAATCACTCACTTTGTCTTTTTATTGTGTGGCTTTGAAAATTGAAAATAGATTTTATGTATGCCAATTGGGCTAATATAATCAGATTATTTTAAGTGATTTGATTTGTGTATAGAGTGGACGACCGTTTGACATGTGGAGAAGCACTTCAGTCTCTGAAACATGAATCCTTGTAACCTCTTGAGCTGGGACGGACTCATCTTTTTTTGGCCATGGCTTGGTTCAAGTAATCCAGGATAGGCTGGTTCACAACCGCACGGCCTATTTTTGATTACTTGTTTCAGGAAATGGTACCTGGCAGCGGCGGAGCTGAGAGAGGAGGGCTCGGAGAGGGGTTAGCCTAGGCCAGGGGGCTCAGTACTACTGTTCTCTTCTTCCCCAAATGTTACTCTTTCCATATTTGTCTGCATCCAAAGTATTGCAAGTATTATAAAGTATTTATAGGAACATTTATAAAGTATTATAAATATTGACTCTTATCTGTTTCGTGGTTATGACGATCAATTCAATAGATAATGTATTTTTATCCCCATATTCCTTGGGGAAATAGCATGTCACTAACGGATCAGATCGTGATCAGAAAGCCGTTTTGTCTCCTGGAGGTCTACGTCCTGAAGCGGCCCTACGTGGATGAGTTCTTGCAGAGGATGGGGGAGCTGTTTGAGTGTGTGCTGTTCACAGCCAGCCTTGCTAAGGTATTTAGAATCGGCCTAGCGTCACACATCACATTTTTGTTTCCTGACGCCCTGGCTAATTGTGTGACGCTATGTGTGATCCTCTTCCTGTTGCTACCTCTTAGATGCTTCCCGTGTTTCGGGTCCTCTGAGTAGTTGCCTATGTATTGCTATAAAAGATGAACCAAACCTGACACAGTCCCTAACACAGGTTATGCTGTGGGGCTTAAATTAGCCACAGGTCATGCCACCAATTTAAGCCAATCCTAAATAGCAATAAGCAGAGCTTGGCCTGAGCTGGCACTGCGGTTGGTATTTATTCAGAGTGTTTGGTTACTCTTTAAGCGTTAGTTCATGTCTCCCCCCCCCCTCCCTCCCGGGCCTCTGGGTAGTATGCGGACCCAGTGACTGACCTGCTGGATCAGGGCAGTGTGTTCCGGGCCCGTCTGTTCCGGGAGTCCTGCGTCTTCCACCAGGGCTGCTATGTGAAGGACCTGAGCCGGCTCGGCCGGGACCTGAGGAAGACCCTCATCCTGGACAACTCCCCGGCCTCCTACATCTTCCACCCGGAGAACGCTGTGAGGCCCCTGCCGTCCACGCACACACTGCAGACCTAACGAGGGCCACACTTTACTGCTCCGACTACATGAGGACCAGGCGTTGATTCAGACTTATTGTAAAAATAAGTGAATAGAATTGCTGTATGTATTTGTTTTAACTGTGACTTTTTAGAAGGTGCTTAGAAAGATGCTTTTTAATGTACCTTCAATGACGGTATTGCAAATCGTCTCATTGTCTCATATTAACATGAGTGGTAATTAGTTAGAAGATTATACATTTCACAAATTGAGACATTGATCTATGTGTTTGCCATGAGATCTGGTTCCAGTTGGATAAGAAAGGTTCTAGATCTGATTCTGTTGCTCATGCCTGCCTAGGTGGACCAGAAAGGTTCTAGATCTGATTCTGTTGCTCATGCCTGCCTAGGTGGACTAGAAAGGTTATAGATCTGATTCTGTTGCTCATGCCTGCCTAGGTGGACTAGAAAGGTTCTAGGTCTGATTCTGTTGCTTATGCCCAGGTGCCGGTGCTGTCGTGGTTCGACGATGTGGACGACGTTGAGCTCCTCAACCTTCTTCCCGTGTTTGAGGACCTGAGTCAAGCGGACAACGTTTACACCCGTCTAGACCAGCTCCGAGGGCCGTAGATCTGCTGTGGTCTGCCCACGTTACAGCCCCCTGGTACCAATGGGGATCTGGTGCTTTCCGAGCCTCTTGTTAATCTTTTAAAACATTGCACCAAACATGGACATGTATCTTGAGTCTTTCTGCACATGGGGCCTAGCATGTGTTAGCCACTATTTGAAAGCAGAGAGATTTGGAAACGGCCACCAAAGTAGTTTGAAAACAATCGCTCCAGTGATTGTATCTAAGTAGTTATTTTGCCGTCCCTGACTTTACCCTGGGATGTTTTTGTATCGTTGTGCCTTTTTTAAGGAACAAAAAAAATACATTGGCTCACTTTTTATTTGAACAGCTTTTGTTATTTTTTTCTAGTTTTTTTTATATATAAATCTATTTTTGAACAGTAAATGTGGTTTATCTATGCAACCCATTACATTGACAATACCTCTACTGTAGACAGCTGGTAATGACATACTGCCCGTGTAAATGGAGAGGTTGTGATTTAGATGAGTGAATCAGCAATGGAACACGAAACTGTACTCTACCTTATTTTCTACAGAACTATAGGACACGTGATAAAGTTGATTATTTATCATACCAGTTCCAATAACGGTGCAGTGTTGGAACATAGGGACAGTTGATGGGATATTTTGGAATGACGCTATGGCCATTTAAAAGCAGACACACTGGAATTCGCCGGTGGCTCCTGACTTAATAGAATTAAAGCCACATTTGTTAAACAAGGTAAAGAATGATTTGTCCTTATGTTTGTCTCTGATGATTTGAACAATATTGCACTTGTTTTATATTCAGTGCTAAAGTGACGGGTGTGCCTGGTGCTGTTAGCGTAGAGCAGGCGGAGCGCACTGTGGAGATCAAGTGACAGGCTGTGCTACTCGCAGTGCGACACTTGAACATATCATATCTGATGAACGTTTTTCTGTATTTATTGGCCAATCGTCGTATTGTCCAGTACCTCTTACTGCTGAACGGTTTGGCTTGTGATCCATTGCCTACTTTATTGGTGGTTCAGTATTAGACCATCCAGTTGTGTTTGTGCCTTGGAGTCTCTCGTGTCAAAGGAAGGGGCAAGCTGTGGAGGACAGAGTGCAGCCGAACCTGAGTCCACTCTCCTGAAGCCTGTTTAGTTATGCAGCAAAACCACATTTTCAACTCCAAATAATTGTTCCTCTTTTCTCCACTGAGAATTGCTTTGCTTATCGAGAAATATCAACAAACATTCTTTGGCTATACAATTTGTACAACTATTGCCTGCATGTTAAAAAAAAATAGTAACCATTTATTATACGCTGCCAAATATTTTTGTTTAGACGGTATTGATTGAATTGTCTTATACTTAGTGTTTATTGAAAATAAGAACGTTTGTACTATCAGACCCAATTCAAGCTAATTCTTCATGACACAGTGTACAAATAAAAGATGATTATATTTTACTGATGTTTTTCCCTAACTGCACAGTTTGTATGACTTGCAAATGGCAAAAAAACATTGATCGTTGATAGTTGTACTGTATAACACATTTACCCCCCCCCCCCCCCCCCCTAAACCATTACAATACGAAAAGTAAAAACCTAAATACAAAGAAAGTATCTACTCTATCAATTTTAGGGGAGAAAAAAAAACTGGTTTAAAACCTGATTGTATTACAATGAATTACATTAATTTACTTTCAAGACTTATAACCACTGCAAACACTGCAGCGCATAGTAATTTTAAGTAACAAGTAAACAAATGAGGACATTAATATTCCAGCGCCGTCAAGAGGGTCTTCAACCAATCACATCACGGCGCCTCCATGAGGCTCTTCAACCAATCACAACGCTGCGCTGCGGAAGCCATTTTAGGTGTACTCGGGGATGAAATTACGTTGACGGAAGTGCCATTTTCCATGTAAAAAGTTTACACTTACCCATGCCAGTATTCTTTGGCACCATTCTATTAAATAATGTCCCAAGGCACCATGCTGCTAATAGATAATAGCACATACGTCCTGTATGGATGTTAAGGGGGAAGCTGCCAGTATTGCCAGATTGGGCCCGTTTTCCCGCCCAATCTGGCAACACTGGCAGCTGGCAGCGCGAGTCAGGTGACCAGACTCCGATCAGGTGGTGGGCGGGGCCGGGGTGGTGGCGTCAGCGACGAGGCGCTGAGTGACACGTAGAAATAAACAAAACAGCCAGCAGGGAGCCAGGAAGAAGACGAGCGGCGGAGAGTTGGACAGAAAGGTAAACTAAAGGGCCACTCTGAGGTCCGGTAGTGGATCTGTTATTCCTAGCGGCGGGTCCCCTTTCCCGAATAATGGAGGAGGAGGAGAATGTTAGCGGATCAACAAACGTTCAGCTGGCCAACGACGAGCTACCTCGCGCTAACTGGGGGCTAGCTAGCGCTAACTGACGGCTAGCTAGCGCTAACTGTTAGCTAGCTCTAGCTAACTGGGAGCTAGCATGATGGCAATAATCAGATACAACAACAAGCTAGGCTAGCGCTTACTGGGGGCTAGCATGTCAATCGTAGTTCGCTACCATGAAGGCCTGAATCAGTCAATCGTAGTAGATGTTGGTCTGGCTCTGTGTTCAGCGCGGTGCTTACCCTGGATCAGTAGGCCGGCTGGAGGCTTATCGTTGGGTTGATGATCATCTGAATGCCTCATTGTTTAGTGTACTTTAGTCTCTGTGCTGTGGAGTTATCTAGTGACAGTCATTCCTTGGCATATTATCTAGCGTCAACGAATGTTTATCGTGGCTGCATGAGCTCTGAGCCTGTGTTTTATTCCCTCTACAGAAGGTTTACGGTCTGCAGATCACCAAGCATCTCGGGAGCCACGATGAACGTGTTCGATCGAAACATCAACTTTGACGCCCTCTTCAAACTATCCCAAATGTGAGATGGAAACCTGTCGCCTCTGCCCTACGACGGTGTTAACATTGGACCGCCTCAGATGATGATGTCAACCGTGTTGTTTTCTCCTTCTGTGTTTCCAGCTCCCACTCTACCCAGGTGCACCTGAAGAACGTCTACTCCAGCCTGGCAGTATGCATGTTCGTGGCTGCAGCCGGGTCCTATGTCCATGTGGTCACTCGTCTCTTTCAGGTACTGTTGGGACCACACAGCCTTTCTCAGTCTCCTCAATGCTGACCTAAAGGCCTTGACTGAAACCATGTTTAAAATGGCTGTTCATCTCTATTGAACTGAAAGGGCTCCTATTTCACCACCAGGTGTGAGTGTAATGAGCCATTACAAATTTACATATCGCCCTGCCCTTTTGATTTTGTGACATCACAAGTGTGATGTAAGGGATAGATAAGCCTACCAGTGGCTACAGTCCGCTGCTAGGTTTATCTTTGCTGCACTCACCTGGGAGGTCACAGGGCACTCGCACCTGGATTTTAAATAGGGGAACTTTAACCAAAATCAGTCAGTTACTAATGAACAAAAAAAACAAAGCTTGTGCATTGAGGGGAAAGTTGTTCATTTTAAATGGAAGTGGCAACGACGTGGTGGATGTTGTTGCCATAATAGTGGATGTAATGTCGATAGACCTCTCAAAGTCGTGTATGCTTTGCCTTGATACTTCTGTTTCCGATACTTATTCACTGTCTCACTGCATGCCTTACTCTGTGTTACTCAGGGGGGCGTGCTGTCTCTACTAGGTTCTCTGGGAATGATGTTCTGGCTGGCCATGACTCCACACAACTCTGACACGGAGAAGAAGAGACTGGCCATCCTAGCCGGCTTTGCCTTCTTCACAGGTAAACTTGTGCTTGGTTTGGACCATCGGGATCTTCTCCATTATTTATCATAGTCAATTAAGTTTTTGGTCCATTGTGCTTTCTATTTTTTTAATATCTTGATGCCCATGAGCATATTTAAAGTTGTCATGCAAAGTGTATTGTAGGTTCCTGTAACTAGATGGATTCTGGGTATAGGTTCTCGATTCATGTCTTGTTTGCCTTCTCCCTCCAGGTGTTGGCCTTGGCCCCGCCATGGACTTTGTCATCGCCATCAATCCGAGGTAGGCCGCAATCCAAGGCCAGCAGGATAGCAAATGACCCAACCGACAGTCATTCCATGTATTCTCTGTCCTATACAGCCGCAGAGGGCTTTGTGGGCTATCGCGTCGAGTCCCGGTTTTAATGTCCACGCGTTACCTATGGAACTATGTTAGTCAACAGAACACGTGCTCCTGTCCGCTGTGACTGGAGCAGAGACATAGTGGTCCCGAGGGGGTGGGGTCAGAGCCTAACCTTTGTGTGGTGTCCACCCTCAGCATCATCGTGACGGCGTTCCTGGGGACATCCATGATCTTCCTGTGCTTCACGCTCAGCGCACTCTATGCCAAGAGAAGGAGCTATCTCTTCCTAGGAGGTATGTGAACTCTGTTAATAGGCTCCATTTGACCGCTGCTCCCTCAGGTGGACTTCTTTCAGATGCTCTCTTGGAAAAACAAATCAAACAACAAAATAAGAACAAGGAACGCAGCTTAAGATGCATTTTGTCAACCCTTCCTTATAAGATGAGACCAGTGAAGCTCACTGTGTCTTAAGTCTCTTTATGAGGAGACCAGTGAAGCTCACTGTGTCTTAAGTCTCTTTATGATGAGACCAGTGAAGCTCACTGTGTCGACCCTTTTTAAGCCTCTTTGTGACCTGTATATTGTGTGTTGTTCTCCAGGTACTCTGATGTCAGGCTTGTCAGTCCTGTTCCTCATGTCGGTCATGAACATGTTCCTGGGGTCTGCCTTGCTGTTCAAGGTAACGTTGAGCCGGGCCTGGTTGGGACTGACCTCCAGTGGAACAGGGTCTGACCATAACCTCCCTGTTCTCTGCTGCAGGCCCACATGTACCTGGGGCTGATCATCATGTGTGGCTTCGTCCTGTTCGACACTCAGCTCATCATTGAGAAGGCAGAGAACGGAGACAAGGACTACATCTGGTGAGCGCTGCTGGTGACATAGAAAGAAAAGCACTTTGCTTCCAGAACAAAGGCAACGTAGTTCCTTATTCAACTGATCTCTGATAAGGAAATATTCCATCTGTGGTGCAAGAAACTGGTTGGTTCAGTGCTGGCCACTATGATGTAGTTTCCTCCTATTGTTGGTGTTGCAAATCCCTAGTCTTGCTTGTTTGAATACGATAACCTTTGAACTAATGGTGGTATCTTCTTCTTTGAAGGCACTGCGTGGACTTGTTCCTCGACTTTGTCACAATCTTCAGGAAACTGATGGTCCTCCTCGCTATGAACGAGAAGGTACAGTATTCCTCTGTCAAAGGTTCTCCCTGTAGCACTGAATTCCCAGTCCTCATATGAAGCCTTGGTGGCTGACTGTGTGACGTTCTTCTCTGATCAGGAGAAGAAGAAGGAGAAGAAGTAGAGGCTGGCCGGCGTGTAGAGCTCCACACTAGAGGATCTGAGACTCGACACATTACGCTGGGCTGCTGGTGCTTCAATTTCTGTCTTCACTTCTTGAATTAACTCCCATGTGGTCTTATAATGCTGAACTTTAATTAGGTTTTGGACTTACAATAAGGTTTGAATGTAAGTTTGTGGTAAATGAACGCTAGTTCTTTCTTGCTTGTGAAGATTACTAATGCTGCAGTGATCCCGCTTGGCCTGTAGAGGGGGCTGTTGTCCCACAGAGGCTCCCAGAAGCATCACTAAACCTACACACATTTTCACAAAGTAACTATAAAAGACACTAGGTAACTTGAGCTTCTGAGACTGATCATTGTTTTATTTGAAGTTATCTGTAATTTGATCTAAGTATTTAGTGGCCACCCTCCCCTCCACGGTAAATCTTTTGAAGTGGAGTCATGGAGTCCATGGTATATTCACTTACCACCTAAAGGTTGATCTTAAAACTATCCCCCCACATTTTGTTTGTGGTCTAATATTTGGAGAGCCAGAATAGCAAAGCCTAATTGTAATAATATCCACACATTTTTGCTAATTCCCCCAGTTGGCCGCCTCGGTGGTCCTGGATATGTTGGCTTCTGTAAGGAGAGATATGGCCATCTGTCCATATTTTTCCTGCGGACAAGCCAATGATTCAGATTGTTCCTTCATGTAAATGTGTCTAAAAAAAAAAACTCAATGAAGTACATGTTCTTTAGAAATTAGTTTGCCAAATGTGATGTTAACATTTACAATATTTTGAACGTTTGTATACTGTGAAGAATTTATTTTATTGATGTACTATTATATCAAATAATTTGATACATTTGCTCAAATAAATTTTGTTGAATGTGATCAACTCAACTCTTGGGTGTGTTGTGTATTTTGTAACAACTGTAATGCGTGTGTCATAATCACAATCCAGATTAAATCAAAATTGTTTTAATTGTAGAGTAGAAAAAAGGTCAGCGGATACATGATCTCTAGCGAGAGGATCGATGGCGACAGACGATATGAACAGAATCTAAGACTACGTTTCACATAGATAAACGGAAGGAAATGTACATTTCAAATAAATAAATAATACATATTCGTTGAATAGTGTAGCCATTTCTTTTTCCTATGATATTATTGCTGGTATATATTACCTTTTTAAAAAGTGATTTAAAGCACATACATTCTGACTAATCTGACTAATGCATGAGTTTAGCAATTAAGAATCACAGACATGAACATTCATTATTTAAGAAGCTGAATAAGAAAACACTATTTTCAGTACTTGTGATGTGAAGTTAAAAACGTAACGTAAGATAAAGTACATAGTCGATACAACAAACGCTGTAGAGTATGTTGGCTTCACACATGATCCACGTGTCATCGCTTTCAACAACTACACAATGAAGAGTTGGAGGGTTTTTCACCTGCTGTTCTTTCAAACGAGTAATGGCAAATGTGTGTGATAATTGTTCCTTTGCCCATGCTTTCCTTTGTCCCGTTGACATGAATTTGACGTGTCCGTATTCAATTGCATCATTACAAAAAGTGAACAACCTCTTATGACATTTGAGTGGCTTTTGGTTTCGCGTTTAATAGAAATCCTGAGGAGAAGTCTGTCATCTTCCAGCCTGTGTTGCCAGATTGGGCCAGATTTCCCACCCAATCAGGCTGTTGCCAGATTTGCGAAAAAAATCAGTCCCAAACTGGCAACACTGTTTCCAGCTGCACGTGGTCTGGAGAACGTTAAAGTTCCTTTAGTCCTGAAGGTGCAGATTCAGCAGCAGACAGCGGCTCCCAACATCGTTCTCCTGCGTGTGGCGCCAGGGTTCTCCAGACTAGCCGTTAGCATTCACCGTCCTCATAGTGTTTGTGTTTTCCCGTTCTCCCTTCACCCTTGGCTGCCGCACGACGACAGGCTGTCGTAGAGCGAGTCGCTGAGGGACTCCGGGGTCTCCAGGACCTGGGGGCGACTCGGGGAGATGGCCTCCTCGGGCCGCTCCCTCAGCAGCTCTAGCCCCGCCTCCCGGCTCATCTCGGGGATGCTTGGGGTGCGAGTCTTCCCCCGGCGGCCCAACCCGGACGGGACGGGTACGGGCAGGCTGCCCGGGTCCACCCCCCCGCGGCTGGAAGAGGGCCCCCCCTCCTTCAGGCCCTGGGAACACAACCACAGGAAGGCTTTTAGCAGCGCTCTATTCGGGGTTCATCCATTCATTCATGGGCCAGAGAAGGAACCAGCCAGTCAATAGACCCGCTGGTGAATCTTTCATATTGACGGGATTAATAATTAACATCTGAAGTGAGAATGGGACTCTTTACACCATGGATTTAAAAAGGTATTTATAACACTGTTGAGGGCTTCTTTCTGATCTCCTTATTTCTGTTAAAAGGTAAAGAAAGAAACAGCAGAAGGATGGTAAATGGACTGCATTTATATAGCGCTGTTCTAACCAGTGGCCACTCTAAGCGCTTTAAAGTACTGCCACACATTGACAGCCAGCTCGTCAGGAGCAGTCAGGGCGAGGCGCCTTGC
Organism: Gadus morhua; assembly: GCF_902167405.1. NCBI lineage: Eukaryota > Metazoa > Chordata > Actinopteri > Gadiformes > Gadidae > Gadus > Gadus morhua. Next base: position 5,750,050 of record NC_044048.1, on the reverse strand, counting down.
TCAGGGACACCTCGACACTCCACTAGGAGGTGCCGGGGATCCAACCAGCGACCTTCCGGTTACCAGTCGACCCACTCTGCCTTCCTGAGCTCCATGCCGCCCTGTGTGTGGGGATGAAGCTGCTCCACCCACCGCTCTGAAGGAGCTGAAGGCCACGGGCTCCTCCTCCTCCTCCTCCACCGCCAGGTACACCTCGGCCGGGGCCCCGGGGCCCTTCAGGCTGGGGAAGGTCCAGGTCTTGGAGCGCGGTGAGAACATGTTGGCTCCGTGGGCCTCTGGGTCTGAAACCAGAGGGAACCGGGGGGGAGAGGGTTCACATCCCTCTGACAAAAGCAAGGCTTGAGCACACCTTCATCCCCATCCCCATCCTCATCATCACACGTCATTGATAGCGTCCAGCAGCCAGCCGAGCAGACCTGCGTCCTCAGGCCGGCCCCACCCACAAGTACAACGGCCCCTGAGCAGTTAAAGGGGCCACAAGCCGGTTCATTTCCTCTTAGATAGTCAGAGGCGCAGCACTCCTCGTGAAGAGATATCTATATATATATATATATCTATATATATATATATATATATAGATATACACATACAGTATATATATATATATATAGATATAACGCAAACCAATTTTAACGGCGTTAAAAAAATTAGCGCGCGATTAACGCAATTATTATTTTTGTCTTTGGCTCAAAGCAGTAGTCTGACTGCTTTGTTCAAATGACATTTGTTCAAAGCAGTCGTTTAATTGCACTATAGGCTCTTTTTTTGTATCGTCCTGTTTTGATCAGTATATGCCAATGTTGTTATCAATAAAAAATCATTTGCACAAGGCAAGCCGATGCAGTTCACCATGTTGATAAGAGAATTAAAATAAGAAGAATTATGGGACGAAAAAATCAAGGGATATTTAGCATAGAAAAAGAATTAGCGATTAATCGTGAGTTAACTATGACATTAATGCGATTAATCACGATTAAATATTTTAATCGCTTGACAGCTCTAATATATATATATATATATGACTCAACTGGCCTACTGGTCAGAATGGGAGACTGACTCCACTGGGTCTACTGTTCATAGTGGGAGACTCCACTGGTATACTGGTTATAATGGGAGACTCCACTGGGTGTACTGGTCATAATTGGGGACTCCACTGGGTCTACTGGTCATAATGGGAGACTCCACTGGGTGTACCGGTAATAATGGGAGACTCCACTGGGTGTACTGGTCATAATGGGAGACTCCACTGGGTGAACTGGTCATAATGGGAGACTCCACTGGGTGTACCGGTCATAATGGGAGACTCCACTGGGTGTACTGGACATAATGGGAGTCTCCACTGGGTGAACTGGTCATGATGGGAGTCTCCAGTGGGTGTTCTGGTCCCTACCTTCGCGGAGGCCCCCCGTGGGGCCCCGGCCCTCCAGCAGGGCGCCGTACTGCGCGGTGGGCACCAGCGGCCTGTGGGGGGCGCTGTAGCCGTCCTCCTGGGCCGTCATCTCGCGGTCCAGAGTGCGGGCGCGGCGGGCCACCCGGCCGGGGGAGCCCCCCCGCGGCTCCGCGGCCCCGCCCGTCCGCACCTTGGACAGGCTGCGGCCGGCGGCCCCGCCGTCGGGCAGCGGGAAGGTGCCGATGCCGCTGTCCAGGGTGTAGGTGGAGGCGCCGGACGCTGGAGGGGCCAAGGGGTAGGGCCGTTAGGGGCCATGTTGGATAACGACTACAGGAGGGTGGTGCTGACTCTACGGGGTCCATGTGGTCTGTAACAGTGTTGGTGTTGACTCTAAGGGGTCCATGTTGTCTATTATAGTGTTGTTGTTGACTAAGGGGTCCATGTTGTCTATTATGGTGTTGTTATTGACTAAGGGGTCCATGTTGTCTATTATAGTGTTGTTGTTGACTAAGGGGTTTCTGTTGTCTATTATAGTGTTGTTGTTGACTAAGGGGTCCATGTTGTCTATTATGGTGTTGTTATTGAATAAGGGGTCCATGTTGTCTATTATAGTGTTGTTGTTGACTAAGGGGTTTGTGTTGTCTATTATAGTGTTGTTGTTGACTCTAAGGGGTCCATGTTGTAATATTAGTGTTGTTGTTGACTCTAAGGGGTCCATGTTGTAATATTAGTGGTGTTGTTGACTCTAAGGGGTCCATGTTGTAATATTAGTGGTGTTGTTGACTCTAAGGGGTCCATGTTGTAATATTAGTGGTGTTGTTGACTCTAAGGGGTCCATGTTGTAGTATTACAGTGTTGTTGTTGACTTTAAGGGGTCCATGTTGTAGTATTATATTGTTGTTGTTGACTCTTAAGTGTAGTACAAGCCCCTGGTTCGCCGTCTCACCTGCAAAGTGTTGTGAGTGGACCGAGTCGGCCAGGTTCTCGTCCGAGGTCACGCCAGCTGACCCCTGTGTCCAAGCAACGCAAGCGTCCAGTCAGGGGTTGAACAGACACACATATACACACACACACACACACACACACACACACACACACACACACACACACACACACACACACACACACACACACACACACACACACACACACACACACACACACACAGGCCCAATGATGGAGCGATTAGCAACATCTGGACGGCAGTTGTTAATGCGCGTCATATTCCCACATAATAGCCACATCGGCGCCGTGTCAGCAGGTATCTATTCCACCACGGCTTTGATTCAACACGCTCGTCGGCCCCTCAGTGACAGACGGAGAGCCCCAGGAGCCATGGCCACTGACCATGTGGCTGATGACGTCGCCCTGCGTGGTGAACACCGGTCGGGACGTCTTGCAGTCGAAGGAGAGCCGGCGCTGGGGGACGCTGATCACCTCCTTCCCGTCCACTCTGCAATCAGCCCACACGCACAGGGACCGTTAGCCCCCTGCTGTGCCTTCATAGCTGGTTCCCCTTCATGTTTATGCAACCTACATTTCTTTTACAACACTATCTTTTCTGCATCCGTAACATTACTATGCCTCTGCCAATGCCCTACAGCCCCCCCCTCACCTGTTGAGCAGCTGCTGCATGAAGTTGTCGGAGCGCGCGCCCCTGTACATGACGGCCAGCTGGCCCTGGGACGGGTCCATCACCACCTCGCACGAGTGCCCGCGGCCCGAGCGCTCCACGTAGGCGCGCTCCTCCTCCAGGGCGCGCCGCAGCCCCTCCGCCTTCTCCATGAGCGTGGAGATGTTCAGGCCCTCCACGCCCTCCTTGCAGCGCGCCGCCACCTTGGCCTGGGACTCCTTCCCCACCGAGGGGATGCTGATCCGCCACTTGTCCTCCTTGGCCTTGGCGCCGTCCGCCTTGCGGCTGAGCGCCGGCAGCTTGCTCTTCTTCAGGCCGAACCAGCTGGCGATGCCGTTGGACGCCTTCTGCTTGGGCTCGGGGCCGCCGGGCGCCGCGCGGTCCTGCTCCTGCAGCTTCAGCATGTTCTCCTCGATGCCCTTCATCACCTTCTGCTCGATGGCCGACTGCGGGCTGGGGAGCGGCGGCGGCGGCGGCGCGGCCTCCTGGGGGTCCGCGGCGGGGGGCTTGGGCGGCGGGGGCGGGAGGCTGTCCCCGTACGCGGGGGTCTTCTTGCCCTTGCCGCCGATCTTGGAGCGCTCCTCCGACTTGGAGGAGTAGCGGGGCGCGTCGGCCGGCCGGGGCCCCCGCGGCGGGGGGCCCTGGGTGGGCTTGGAGGGCGACTTGGGGGGCATCTTGTTGGGGCTGCTGCCGCCGGGAGGGCCGAAGCCGGCCTTGGTGTAGGCCAGGTTCAGGGAGCCGGGACAGCGCATGCTGTTGCGCGGCACCTGGGGCGGGTCGGCGCTCGGGGAGGGCAGGCCGATCCTGCTCTTGGGGCTGTCCGTCTTGGGCTCCGGCCTCGCCGGCCCCCCGCCCGCAGGCTTGGCGCCCGCCTCGTACAGGGAGGGGCCGGGGTACTTCAGAGCCCCGCCGGGAGCTTTGGCCTTGCCGTCCAGCGAGTCCGAGCGCTTCCCGTGCCTGGGCCCCTCCCTGGGGGGCCCCTCCCTGGGGGGCCCCTCCCTGGAGGGCCCCTCTCTGGAGGGCCCCTCCCTGGGCTCGGCAGGCCGCTCCAGGGTCGGGCCCTGCTCCTCACCGGGGGCTGCGGGGCCCTCACCGACCGCATCGGGGCCCTCAGACGCCCTGAGGCGCAGGTCCTCCGAGCTGCGCAGCTTCCCCAGCGCCGCCAGGCGGTCCTTGAAGGCGTGGTGTCCCGAGTCGGCCGGGGAGCGGCCCGGCCCGCTGCCCGGCCTCTTGGGGATGGACGAGGAGTCGCTCCTCTTGGCCGGGGCGGCCGGGGGGGGGGGAGGAGGAGGCAGGGGGGGCGGCTGGAGGTCCTGGGGGTCCTGGGCCACGGGGGTCTCCCTGGGGTAGTGGGGACCGGCCGGCGCCTCGTCCGCACCCGAGGGGGCGGCCCGGCTGGGGTGGGACCTCCAGACGGGGCTCTCCTCCTCCTCCTCTTCCTCCTCTTCCTCCTCTTCCTCCTCCTCCCCCTCCTCCTCTTCCTCCCCCTCCTCCTCCTCCCCCTCCTCGTCTGACGTGGAGGAGGAGGAGGGCGAGGAAGAGGACTGTTTGCGCTGCGGAGGGGGAGCGCGGAGGGCGCTCTCCGGTAGCGACTTCACCAGCTTCCTGCCGGACCCCGCCGCCTGCGAGGAGGGCCTGGGCCTCTTCTCCAGGGCCAGGGGCCCCTCGGGGCCCCGGGCGGGGGCCTCCTCGGGACCCCGGGCGGGCAGGTCGGCCACGTTCTCGTAGTGTGGAACCCGGGTCTGGACGGGGCCCTTGGGTAAGGGGGAGGCCGTGCCCGTCCTGCTGCTGGTCTTAGGGGCCAAGAGGCCTACGTAGGGCCCCTCCTTGGGGGCCAAGAGGCCGGGGAAGGGCCCCTCCTTGGGGGCCAAGAGGCCAGGGAAGGGCCCCTCCTTGGGGGCCAAGAGGCCTATGTAGGGCCCCTCCTTGAGAGCAGAGAGGCCGGGGAAGGGCCCCTCCTTGGGGGCCAACAGGCCTAAGTAGGGCCCCTCCTTGGGGGCCAAGAGGCCGGGGAAGGGCCCCTCCTTGGGGGCCAACAGGCCTACGTAGGGCCCCTCCTTGAGGGCAGGGAGACCGGGGAAGGGCCCCTCCTTGGCGGGCGGGGAGGGGGCCCCCCCCTCGGGCTGCGGGGGGGAGGTGGGCGCCGAGTGCGTGGCGGGGTAGGACTCGGAGCGGGAGGGCGGGGCGGGGGGCTGGCGGGGGCAGCGCTCGGCGGTGGCGGCGCGGCGCGGCGGCACCGGGGAGTGGTACACCTCGTAGGTGTTGGTGCGGCAGGGGATGCGCGAGCTGCGCGTGAGCTGCGGGCTGAGGCGCACGGGGCCGGCGGGGGCCGCGCACGGGGCCTTCTCCCCAACGCCCGGGATCTTCAGGAACTTCAGCAGCTTGGACGGGGAGCCGGCGGCCGCGGCCTTGCCCTCGGCCGGGGGGCAGCGCGGGGGGACCCGCCGCGCCGTGTCCCGCTCTGGGACGTCCGACAGCGAGGGCTCCTCGGGGGCCGGGGGGGGCGGGGGGAGCCCGTTGTGCACGGAGGGCTCCGCCTGGCCCTCCTTCTCAGGGACGGGACGGTAGGAGGAGGACGGGTAGAACCCCGAGAGCCCCTCCGAGACGCCCGCCGGGGGGGGGCTCCCCGGGGGGGGGCCCGCCCCGTCGAGCTCCGCCGCCGCCGCCGCCTCGTGGCTCTGATTGGCCGCCTGTGCGAGCGGCTGGTGCTTTTCATTCTTGCTGCAGTGTTTGGGGGCGGGGCCGGCGGGCTCCGGCCCCGCTGTGCTCTTGGCGGGACAGTGGGTGGCGGCGGGGGGGGCGGGGTGGCCCTGCGGGGGGCCGGCGGCGGCGGCGAGGGCGCTACAGACGTGGGCGCAGGGCTTGGAGGGGCCTTCTTGGCCCCTGCCGCAGTGGAACCCGCAGCCCTTGGTCCCGCCCGCCTCGCGCTGCAGCGGGCCGTCCCCGTTGGCGTGCGGGGGGCCGTCCGCCTCGGGGCAGGCGCAGGGGCAGCGGGGCAGGTGGTGGTGGTGGTGGTGGTGGCCCTTGGGGGGCAGCTGCAGGGGGACGGGCTCGGCGGTGGCCGCCAGCACGGCCTCGGTGGACATCAGCACCTGGCTGTAGTCGCAGAACGACAGGCTGGTGGTGGACGGGTGGAACTTGAGCGGGTCCGTCTCCTCCATCTTGCGCAGGACCTCCAGGATGTGTGCTTTCTTCTTGAAGAAGGGGGAGAGGGCCTCCATGGAGGCGGCGGGCCCCCGGGGGCCCGGGGAGGTGTGCTGTGTGCGGTAGCCGTTACCCTTTGGGAGGGGAGAGAGAGAAGACGGATGAAGGCGGCGGCTCTACGGTAGCAGCCGGACTGAGAGCCCATGGGGCCGCCGGGACCCTCACCTTGGCCTGTGCTTCGGTCTGTGCAGCCTCCACCTGCTTGGTGGGGTCGGGGTGCGGCTGGGCACTGTAATCTGGGAGGGGGCCCGCGGGGAACTGAAACCAGAGGTTCATGAGGCAGTTAGGAGGACACTGTTGAAGTACACACACACACACACACACACACACACACACACACACACACACACACACTGAGGAGCTCCACTGACGCAACCATGAACCACTTCCTCTACTCTCTGACAGGACTAGGGATCTGCCAGTGGGGTACCTGCTAGTCCGGGACCTAGTAGTGGGGTACATGGTAGAGGGGTACATGGTAGTGGGGTACATGGTAGTGGGGTACCTGGTAGTGGGGTACATGGTAGTGGGGTACCTGGTAGTGGGGTACATGGTAGTGGGGTACATGGTAGAGGGGTACATGGTAGAGGGGTACATGGTAGTGGGGTACATGGTAGAGGGGTACATGGTAGTGGGGTACATGGTAGTGGGGTACATGGTAGTGGGGTGCATGGTAGTGGGGTACATGGTAGTGGGGTGCATGGTAGAGGGGTACATGGTAGTGGGGTACATGGTAGTGGGGTACATGGTAGTGGGGTACATGGTAGAGGGGTACATGGTAGTGGGGTACATGGTAGTGGGGTACCTGGTAGTGGGGTACATGGTAGTGGGGTACCTGGTAGTGGGGTACATGGTAGTGGGGTGCATGGTAGTGGGGTACATGGTAGTGGGGTACATGGTAGTGGGGTACCTGCTAGTCCAGGACCTAGTAGTGGGGTACATGGTAGTGGGGTACCTGGTAGTGCGTCGTGGGGTGGTTGGGGAGCTTCTGCTGGAAGAGCTCACACAGTGCGCGGTTCTGTCTCTCCAGGTCGAACACCAACATCTTCAGCTTGATGCACTCCTCTCTCAGGTCCTACAGGAACACACACACACACACACACACACACACACACACACACACAATCATTAAGGACAAATCCACTCTTTTTTGTGCGATAAAATAATAGTAAATAAAAGTGTTTGTTAGCGTTGTGTGGTTCTTTACCTTTTGATTTAACAACGCTTGGACCACATGGTTGGCCACCTTTATGAAAAGGGGAGACGGTAATGAGCAAAAAATGTCACTGATTGGTTTTATTCTTGACTGATGACTGAAAGGACAAGATTGCGGGTAAAGGGAAGTCTGGAGTGGCTGCAGACTCACCTCATCCAGACATCTCTCATACGCCTCCCTCTGGCTCTCGTTGGCCAGGAGCAGCGCAGAGTTCTCTGCCTGTGGGGTCAAAGCACCAAACACTTGAAGTGAGGAATTTAAATGCTGATTCACTTCTTTAGTTCAACACTTAAACGCTAGACGGGTTAGATAGTGTCATGTGTTTCCATGTATTTGTTCTGTCTGATTTCATATCATTTGGGGGTTACCTTTTCAGTAAATTCCATTAATTTACTGAAAAGGCGGAGAAAATTCCCTTTTTAGCCGGAGAACTTGGCCGTTCTAAAGGTTAGGGCAGAAAGGGTCACACAGGGTTCCATGGTTGTGAAAACCCCTCCCTTCCATCGGGCATATGTATGGACATGCTCATAGAGCTGTCATCTACTGCAGTTTGAATGAGTATCTCCTCTACCTCCAACTCCCTCAGTCGGTCCATGAGCTCACTGCTGTTGTCCTCCAGGTAGGACTCCACGTCCGCCTCCTCTCCCTCCTCGTCTGAACCAAAGGGTTCATCACACATCCTCTGCTCCGTCACGTCCGACATCATGTTCTCCTCTGGAAGAGAAAGGAGAAGGGAGTCATTTACACGTACATTTAGGGCACTTACCAGGCGCTTTTATCCAAAGCGATTTACAATATGTGCATTAGTTCAAAGGAGGAGAAACAAAAATACATATTGCTTTCGGTACAGTAAAGATGTTCATAGAACCAAGTGCCAAGCACAAACAATGACCGGGGGGAGGGGCCTATAGCCAAGGGGAGGGGCCTAGAGCCGGGGGAGGGGCCTAGCGCCAGGGGGAGGGGCCTAGCGCCAGGGGAGGGGCCTAGCGCCAGGGGAGGGGCCTAGAGCCAGGGGGAGGGGCCTAGCGCCAGGGGAGGGGCCTAGCGCCAGGGGAGGGGCCTAGCGCCAGGGGAGGGGCCTAGAGCCAGGGGGAGGGGCCTAGAGCCAGGGGAGTGGGGCCTAGAGCCAGGGGAGGACCAGGGCCATGGAGCAGGTGTGTTACGGCCAGAGCACACATGGCTGCACATCAAGAGCAGACGGGGGACGCATGCGATCCAAGTTCTTTAAGTTCCACCTGGATGAGTCCAGGACAGGGCTGAGGGCACTGGCCTGACGCACACATCCACACATCGGACCAGACCGGGGACACACTCACACACATAAGAAGCACCTGAGCTATGGTCTGTTGTCTTTGTCTCCTCCGCCAAGATTGCCATCAACCTCTGAACTAGGGTTGCAACTAACGATTATTTTAATAATCGATTATTTTTTCGATTAATCGATGAATCGGATAAAAAAAAAGACACATTTGTAATTGCCGCATCTTTATTCAAAAACTGAACATGACTTCAAATTCACAGTGCAGACTGAAGTGTAAAAACACCAGGTTATTGCTCCAACGTCCCGGAACTATTAAAAGTAATATTGAATAATAAAACAATTAAAAAAACATAACTGGGATAACACAAAAAAAAACATACAATGTATGAAATACTTTTATATGTATATAAGGGATGTCCATGGTTAACCGGTCAAACTTATTGATACAATTTTTTCGAGACTCCTTGAAATAGAACTTGTAATATTGCTTTAATTGCTGTTAAGATGATGATAGTTCAAGATAAGACATTAAACAGGTGAGCTGACCTGAACACATCACATTTGACACTGTTTGTGACCATTGGCCAGTTTTTTTTTTTAAGCTAACTAGCTCTATATCCTGCCGATTTTAACATGGATTTAAAATCTGCATTACTATTTTTAACTGACGGGACTTTCTACACTGTCCGGTTGTGTGATTACTACCGCTGCTTTGATTGACTGTTGATCTCCGACTCCGAGCCCGTCTGCACAACGTCTGCAGCAGCAGCAGCTGACAGTTTTCGGTTGGACTAGACGGATACTGAGTTGAAGGAGTTTTTTTAACCCAAAGACAGTTTTGTTTCACTTTAATGTAGGCCTACAGTCCAGTATTAAGATATGACCAAAATACAAGCTGTGGTCGCTCACATTAAAGCTCGCTGTGGGCGTGCATGAACCATGAACCAACTTGTCGCCGGCTGGCTGTAAACAGTGCTGTGACTAGGAGTAACTTATTAATCGCGCGACACAAAGAAATCGACGACCAAATTCGTTGCCAATGCATTTAGTAATCGATTTTTATCGATTTTATCGATTTGTTGTTGCAGCCCTACCTGAACCTCTGGCAGGTTTCCCATGTAGGAAAACAGTGTCATTATTCCTGTTCAATACATGATAGAGCGAATGTAAATGTCTCACTCTCTTTCCCAAGAGAAAGCTAATGTTCAGAACCGGTTTCACCGGTCCAAGATTTGCATATAGAGCTCAACGCAATGAAGGTCAGATGTAAATTCCCTCATGGAGCGTGGAATGCACCAGCATGGAATCAGACACAGCCATACAGTGAGATTCCCTATAATTGTGGCCATGATAAACCAGAGGCTGGTGCCCAGCCCCACTAAGTGCAGCCCATTAGTTTGAACCGGTTCTAGAGGATCGCACAGGGGCCAGCTGGAGTGCTTCGACGCAGCTCTTATTCCAGCAGATGGATCCTGGAAAACATTTACCGGGAAATGATTGACCCACATGGGCCAATGTGCCGTGGCGTGAACGTCTACCCTTCCCTGTTCCCACCACCAGGCAGCAGCCCCAGTGGGCTGACAATGGGGCTCGACCGAGGCTGCCTCTGGACCGAGGCTGCCTCTGGACCGAGGCTGCCTCTGGACCGAGGCTGCCTCTGGACCGAGGCTACCTCTGGGCTGGACTAAGTTTGCCGGACCTCCAGCGTATAATGGAGCCTCTGAATCAATGCAGCCCATCTGAGGAGGGATAAAGATATACAACCTTCCACTTAACCTTGGCCGACGGCTTCTTATTGAGTGGCTATAAATACCAGCCCTTCTCCAGGCTAATGCCCATCAAAGCTTTGGTGGGCAGGAGTGGAAAAGGTGGAGGTGGGGGCGTTGGAGGTGACCACAAACCCACGTCCGTGTGTGCCGAAGAACGTTCACATGAAATTACAGCGTTGTACCAAAGACAACACAGTCTAAAAATAATGCAGCCTTGCGTCGCAGACTGTGGGTTCTTTTGATGCGCCGGAAGAAGAGGAGCACAACACTGGAACTCCACCATGAGAGAGAGAAAGACACACACACACACAGAGTGAGAGCGAGACAGAGACAGAGAGAGACAGAGACAGAGAGACACACACAGACAGAGACAGACAGAGAGAGACAGACACACACACACACACACACAGAGTGAGAGCGAGACAGAGACAGAGAGACACACACAGACAGAGACAGACAGAGAGAGACAGACACACACACACACACACACACAGAGTGAGAGCGAGACAGAGACAGAGAGAGACAGAGACAGAGAGACACACACAGACAGAGACAGACAGAGAGAGACAGACACACACACACACACAGAGTGAGAGCGAGACAGAGAGAGACAGAGACAGAGAGACACACACAGACAGAGACAGACAGAGAGAGACAGACACACACACACACACAGAGTGAGAGCGAGACAGAGAGACACACACAGACAGAGACAGACACAGAGAGACAGACACACACACAGAGTGAGAGCGAGACAGAGACAGAGAGACACTCACAGACAGAGACAGACAGAGAGAGACAGACACACACACACACAGAGTGAGAGCGAGACAGAGACGGAGAGACACACACAGACAGAGACAGACAGAGAGAGACAGACACACACACAGAGTGAGAGCGAGATAGAGAGAGACAGACACACACAGACAGAGAGACAGAGAGACAGACACACACACAGTGAGACAGAGACAGAGACAGAGAGACACACACAGACAGAGAGAGATAATCTTACAGACAGGCACATTGTGGGAGAAGTGAGAGAGACGAATGTGCCTTACGACACACACAGTGGGCTATTGACAGCGATGTCGGAGTGAGGAGAGAACCGGGAGTCTCTGGGACCGCCTTCCACGGGACGGGCTGCACCCTGACATCTGGGGGACTCTCAATGGGGGGCTCCCACTGGGGGACCCTCCCTGGGGGGCTCCCAGCCCTCATCACCAGCTGCGCTGTGGGAGGAAGGGAGCACGGCTCCTCCATCACCATCGCCATCATCACCATTAGCAACATAAATGGTGGTGAGCATTCCTCAGGACGTTGCAGGCATATTGAGTTTGCTGTTTGAATATCTCCATTGTCCAGAGGCTGGAGGATGGATCACACTTTGCACGTCTCACCCAGTGTGATGAGGAGTTTCAACATCTATTTACATTTTGTGAAGCGGCAAGAGTGCCCTCAGCCTCGCCTCAAACTCACAACAGCAGGAGTTCAGAGTTATTTAAAGCGAGTGCAGACTGCCGTTTGTTTGTAGAGGGGTACACCACAGAGGAAAAGGCAAAACAAGTCACAAAGAAGTCAGCGTGAATGTCACTCCTCTTTGTAAAGGCCAAAGGCAGAGAACGCATTACCCTGAAGCCGTTCTAAATGATACAACATCCTTGTAGGGCAGTTTGAGAACTTCAGCTGAACTTTTCTGCAAATTAAGTCTGTTTCCCACATGGCTGGACCTCTGTGCCCTTTGTGTGTGTAGTAGGGGTTGTTCTCTACATCTCTGGTGCAACAGGAAGTACATCAGCACCAAAGAGGACTTCAACAGCAGCCACCTGAACCATATGAACTCACTGCTAGACAACAGTCTAGTAGTGCAGAGCGCAATACGCAGGAAATGACATCAAGAAGGAAGTGTGTGTTTGACGGTGAGTGGAACCTTCTACCCATTCAGCACATCCTGTCCTTACAAGAACACTTTGATGACGGCTTTACCTTAACCTCATTTAGTACTCCTATACATATATTGGAATCAGGAAATAATGGAAATACTGTATTCAGGTCAGTTGATTTCCAAAAGGAGTCTTTGGATACTTTTTGACAATGGACCTATGGCACCACATACTAGAGTTACAAGTACAATGTACCCATAGTACTCCTCCGCCCACCTAGAGTCCATCCATTTAACACCGTCACCCACAGTGACTGGTACACACTGACAGCCTGCACCATGAGGTACCCAGTAGAACGGACCACCTGGTCCACAGTAGACCAGACCACATGGTCCACAATAGAGCGGACCGGGTGGTCCAAAGTAGACCAGACCACATGGTCCACAATAGATCAGACCACATGGTCTACAATAGACCAGTAGCTGGTCTTTGATAGAAAGTGATCTAGGGGGGCGGCTTCAGACCGACCCCAGCAGCAGTGCTTTCCCTGGAGGGCTGCAGTCTATATCTGTGTCGCCGCGTGTCAACAAAGAGCTCCAATCAGAGGGCCGGCCGTATCATGTGTTTGTCTCCGAGCGAGGGAGCCCGCCACGTCTCGCTATCCTCCCCCGACAGAAAGAGCAGTAAAATGGATACCTTGCATATCGAAATCAACGCTGTGGAGACACCAGGGCCACGGGCCGGAACAAGAGGAGATCTAGACCTGGAGCTGGCTCAAACAGTCTGAGTTGGACTATGGTTTGGTGAAGCAACATTTCCCTTGATTCAAACCAATGGAGGTCCAGGGGACCCCCACTAACCCATCAGCTCCCTATAAGATCCTACCCCTGGTGGCGGCTCTCTCTCGCCCACACACCCAGAGAGCTTAGAGAGAGAAAACAAAGGAAAGGGGGGTGAATCTGTGGGATTAGAGGGAAACACGGGCCAGTCTCGCTCGGTGGGTCTCCCCTGGGTGGTGGTGCAAATCCTTATCTGAATGTTCCCCCACAACGTTACCAACGTAACCACACACACACACACACACACACACACACACACACACACACACACACACACACACACACACACACACACACACACACACACACACACACACACACACACACACACACACACACGCATTGCTACCTACAGCTCTAATTGAGGGGAGGGGAGGGGAGGGGACCAGGTGATGCCTGTGGTCAGTTGTGTGCTCCTACAGCGAGCCTTCAGGGACCGGGACCGGGACCGGGGGGCCACAGGGCCCTGAGGCTGGGGGTCCCCTTTGGGCTAGCGGAGGCATGGGGTCACACACTATGTGTGCATCTCAGAGCCAAGGGAAACCAGAGGGAGGAGATCCACCCCCACACCCAGCTTACACACCCACGTCTCCCTCTATGTCGCTCTCTCTCCCCCTCCTCCCTCCTTCTCATCTTCCCCATGTCTCCCTCTATGTCTCTCTCTCTCTCCCCCTCATCTTCCCCATGTCTCCCTCTATGTCGCTCTCTCTCCCCCTCCTCCCTCCCTCTCATCTTCCTCATGTCTCCCTCTCTCTCCCCTTCCACCCTCCCTCTCATCTTCCTCACGTATCCCTCTGTCGCTCTCTCTCTCCCCCTCCCTCTCATCTTCCCCATGTCTCCCTCTATGTCACTCTCTCCCTCCCCCTCCTCCCTCCCTCTCATCTTCCTCATGTCTCCCTCTATGTCGCTCTCTCTCTCTCCCTCCTCCTCCTTCCCTCTCTTCTTCCCTTTCATCTCTGACTCATTGGAAAGTGTAATGAAAGAAAATGGGATGAATAATTCAGTAGACACGGCGTTTAAGAACTCCCCTTTTTGTCTTTTTAATAAACGCAGGGCATGCAGACGATACGCAGTGAGCCTCGGTCCTGTGTCTTTGGTTTTTCCTTTAAGGATTTGGGCCAATCTTGGATGTACAATGAATTGAGTTCTTTGGTGATTAGGGTAATTTGCTGCTACACTCTGAATCAGGGGTAGTCCCGTCCGCGTCCCCCGCTCCTACATCCTGCACCATAACGTAGCCTACAGGAAGGAAGTGGCTGTGAGTATAGGGCTTTCCGAAGCAGGCTGCCACGGGGCTGATCTTGTTTAGATCTCCTCAACCTGAAGTGGGATTAGGGGTGTTGAGCATCTGTCCTCGCAATCTGGCTTTGAACCGAGCTGATCACTGCTCTGAGAAGGAGCCGTCCTAGTTGAAACACCTGGTGTGGCCTTAGAGAGACCATCCCCTGATCTGTGATCTCCGATCTGAGGCGGAAAGGGGAGGCAGCCTAACACAGAGCGCTGCCAAGATGGTGCCGTGCTGCTCTCCTGATTTATCCTCAAAAAGAGTGGAGCATGTTGTCCGCTCCGAGAGCGAGGGCCGGTGATAAATGTGCAGCCAATGCCGAGCTCGTCCGACTCTCAGAGCTCAGTGTCCGGGAGCCATGGCGCGGGAAGGACACACCGAGCTCATGGAATCAGGGCACCAGGATGATTCTTTAATGGCAGCTCAAGCGAGGAGGAGGGGAGAAAAAATGCATAAAAGCTTCTTAAATCATGTCAGTCACACACTCTGGGATTTGGCATGGGGCAGGTTGATCCGAAAATGTCAGACGGCAGCCATTCCATCGCCAGGCTGCACAGTGAGGAGGTTCTCGGTGTAAACGCTGCAACAAAAAGAACATCAAACACGTCGACGGAGGTTCAGACGGGCTGGGGGGGAAGGAGCACTCCGCCGCCGAAAAAGATGTAGGCCAAGTGGGGGGGGGGGGGGGGGGGGGTGTCTCCGCACCAACACCAGCTCAGAAACACAATCATTGACGCAATGTTTCTGATGCATATTGAAGAAGTGAAACCAATGAAGGGGGAAGGGGGGCACAGACAGAGGATCCAGCAGGATGTGAAACACCTCTAATGGCAGAAACTTCTAACAAGGGCAACATTTAGGATGAGGAGACGAGGCAGCGGATCAGGGGAAGGGGGATGGGAGGCTGGTGTCTGCCTTCCTAAAGGCCAGAGGTTGGTTCAGAGCCATGTACTGTATATAACCCCCCCTCTCCACAAAGGAAGTAAAGGTCTACCACACTGACAAAGACACTCATTTTGTTGTTTATATCTCCCTACTCCCATGCATTGACATCACTAAGGTTTTACACGCACACGCACACACACACACACACACACACACACCTCAGTTGCAGTCCCCCATCCGGCAGATTTACGACACATTGTTACGTTTCCACCCTCACCCACGTTCAACGCGTTTTGGTTGACATAAAAAATAACTTACGGAAGGTGCATTTGCTTTGCTTGCATGCCAAAAATGATAGACTAGCTTAAGAAAACAATTTCATGAATGCTAGAGCCCCCATATTAACAAAACCTCACACAAACCCAGACAAACAGACCTGCCCTTATAATTCCATCTATTGCCTTAATCTCAAGAATAACAAAACCTTAGTTGGCCCTCCGTCATTGCATCATTTTAAACCCAGATTATACTTTAGCTACATCGTCTAGCTACCAGTGTGCTACTGGAGCACAGCAATCACTGCTCCAGAGCAAGAGCGGAGACACAACATACACCACACATTCAGACACAGCTCAGCTGTATTGGTCGGGCTTCCTCACCTTGCTGTGGCTACGGTCGTCTCTGTTCCCCACTGACAGCATCAGAGATCCTCACACCAGGGAGATCCAGAAACCCGGTAAAGGAAGAGGCTACAGAGAGGGCGCTAGGCTAGCAGCTTCTCACTTGGTTCAACTGGTTCCTGGACTAAAAGAGATTTGATTCAGCATTACTCCAGAGAACTGTCACCCACCACAGCTAGGGTTAGCCTAACCCTCTACTCCCAGGCTAGAAACACAGCTTCCGTGGGCACGACAGCGCATGTGTGTGTATGTGTGCGTGTGTGTGTGTGTGTGTGCGTAGCCTGGCCTCTCTGCAGAGCCAGCTACGTCTCCCATTGTTCCAGGACGAGTGAGGCAGGCTTCCTACCCCGATAGACCCTGCCTACTACAACAGCTGTGGACCAGCCCCCACCCCCTTCCCCTGCTCCCTGGGCCCCCATCCCCTCCTCCCCTCCTCCTGCAACTCCTGCCTCTCTCTGCCCTGCTGCTGGTGGCGCTGCTCAGCATTAACCCCCCCGCTGCCGGAGCCGCCCAGAGGAGAGGAGCAGAGGGGGAGGTTGTATTTCAAAGGAGGCCTTTGCATGTAGCGGACAAAGGAGGGGACTCTTGGAGGATATCCCACTGTCACCGGGGACATCTCTGCTCCCATAGGAGGCCTGGACGAGTCTACGCCAAGAGGACTTTCTTTGTCATCACATCACCCCCCCCCCCGGACTACCTTCTGAAAGATAGAGCGCCAAGAAAAGAGAGGGTTCTGTTCTTCACTGCATTCAGAAAATGTATTGATGGATTATTGAAACCGCCAAATCTGAGATGATTTGAAAAGTTTGCGTGACAATGAGAATCTGCGTCTGGATTTAACTGCAGTGAATCCGGCCTTTGCAGAGAAGTTGAGTTGGATTGGACGGAGTCCCTGGCAATGAAGGTGTGCAACAGCCGGCTCACAGGGCGGACCTGAAGCATGGTCTGCTTCAGACGCTACAGGACTGGTTTCCTGTTTAATAGAGGCTCAGCAACCCCCGCTAGACGGACTCCGTCTTGACCAATAGAAACCAACACGGAAAGGGAGAAAACCATCCCATGAGCTATGTCAACGTTACGGTCACTCACTGATGAACAATGTGCGCTAAACACATTCCATACTGTTTGTATACAAATGAGACTCACTGTGTACAAGAAAAGCTGTGTAGAAGCAAACACACTTGGACATTTCAATACTTGGCAAGTCCTTTCCTTTATTTGACCCTAAGTGGCTGGACATAAAACCTGACCGGAATAAACCCCCGTACTGGGCGGGACGCACGCATACGTGCACACACACACACACACACACACACACACACACACACACACACACACACACACACACACACACACACACACACACACACACACACACACACACACACACACAAATAATAAGTAATAATCTTCGACAAATGTTCAAAGACGCTAAATAAAAAGTCAAACAAAAAGTCAAAATGTATAAAAGGAAGTAGGATTAAAGGGAGCAGGATTAACAGAGTGTCAACACACTGGAACCCTGAGCACTCATGGACATCAGACCTCACATAACAAATCACCAGGATCAAAGGAGCTGGTCCAATGAGGGTTTTACCCTCTGAGGATGGACCACAGCTGGCCAATCAGGTTCCTCGTCCCCTTGGTGGAGAGGAAGGAGAGGGCAGATGATCCTGTCCAGAGGCTGCCCATGTTTGTGCATTACAAAGCGTTGGTGGTGAAGTGACAGCACATGGTTGATGGAGGGAGACTCCTAGGTCCTCCTCAGTACAGGGGCTGAAGGTCGCTGAGGGTTGATGGCATGGGATGGCACACACACACACACATCTGAAGGATGAATGGGGATGTTCACTCAGGGTCAGAGGGCTGAGAGGGAGGCCCTGAATGGGAGTCACATGGTGCCCTGGGGCGACACACTGGGAACCACAAATATCCCTCCACATAAACCGGCCCATTGTCTCCCCTCTCCCCATGAGTCTCTGAGTGCCACACAACATTTGTACTCCTGTTGTACCTAGACACAGATAGCCGGAGGGTCAAGGAGCAGGTCAACATGCATCTGCCTAACAGACGGCTCACCGGCAAACCTTTTGGACCACCACACTCCTGGACTGAGCGTCGGCAGGCCTACTACCAGACTGCGTGTAGTGGCGCATTTCCACCGGAGGCTGCGGGTCGGTTCGGTGCGGCTTGGTGGAGTAGTGAGGGTGCGGTTAAGTGCGGCTGAGTTACGGCTCGCGGTTCCACCGCCGACAGTACCCTTATGGTGGGGGGGGGGGCTGGATGGTGATAGCCGCGGCAGCTACATTAGCATCAGGACCTCATAGCAGCCCGACACAGTGTAGCCTTCAAATAAATCCAAGAAAAAAGAAGGCGGCGCACAATGAACTAAGATCAACAATGTAGGACGTCCAAGAAGGCCGGCAAACCATTGCCCGACATTTTCTTCGATAAACAAAGCTTTCGCCGTTGTCCAGAAACGCGATACGTGCCGCAACTTTGCGCACCGAAACCGACCCGCACCCTCCGGTGGAAACGCGCCATAGGGCTGCATCAGCATGGGTCTCCAGGGGTTTTCATTCAAACAACCATTAGAACAACCTTAATAGTCCCCGACACCAGGTGACACCAAGAACTACACAGCGGCAGAGCAGAACGTTTCCCCGAGGACAGCGTGCACAGGGCAGATGAACCCACACTACCCCCTGGCAGATGGCCTCTCACGGACCACTCTGATTTCAGTTCCAAAGGCTGTTGCAGAGCGAGCTGTGGGGGAGAATGAGGGCTGTAAATCACACTGGTGGGGTATCCCCCCCCATTGAGAGGTAGACACTTTAATGGGCTGTAATGTGCAGGGCGCCATGAGACAGCTCATCCACCTTGTAGAGATGTGAGGGGCAGGATGTACAGCTGGGCTGTGGAGGCCCGGCGGTGTCGGTGGAGGCCTCCTTTGTTGATTTGCATAAAGCCTTGGCTTAGACAAAGCTCATTATGAGGTGCAGGGCTGGAGCGGTGAGCCATCACAGACAGCTCTGGGCGGGGCGCTGATCCAGCTTCGTTCCTCCAGCCACACGCGTCCACGCAACCACCGTGTTCAAACTTTAGTCATACTCTCATTCTTTGGCAACGGCAATCCGTGTAGAAGAACCACCGTGTCATGAAAAACATTTGTTCAGGTCCGTGTGGGTCTCACACCGGGGTAACACAGAGTGAGACCATCCTCTTGCCACCCAGACTACGAGCTGAGGGAAAACCCTCCTCTGCTACAGGAACACGCCCACCTCCATTTCCATCTGTGTCAGCAGATGTCTTCACAACCTGATTCCTCAATGAATCACCTTCACATCCAATAACTCAACCAAAAGAAATGGGGAAAATATAATCCAGGTCAGAAACAACATTGCACCCCAGAAACGTTGCCCTACTAACACACACACACACACACACACACACACACACACACACACACACACACACACACACACACACACACACACACACACACACACACACACACACACACACACACACACACCACTACCATTAAACAGGTCTGGAGGGGGGAGGGCACGTGATTGATTTGGCACAACACAATACTTGCACATCTGGACAGCAGACACCAGCGCTCTGACTAGCCCGTAACCGGCTTGGCTGGGCCCAGTCTGCACCCTTTCCACATCATCCACGTCCTCCCCTCAGGATCTGGAGCTCTAGTGGAGCTCAGTGTTGGCTCATAGTGCAGAGATCAGATGGAGTGAGAGGCCGGAGCAGGGAGCCAATAAGAATCTGAAAACAGTGAAAGTTGGCCCGGTCCCAGGCTCACTAAGCACCTTGTGGGAATGGGATTTGGGGATTAGAGCGTGGAGGTGGATGCAACCAGCTCTGCAATAACATCTTATTTCAAGAGCAAAACCAAATAAACGCCAGAGCACACAAAGGAGCCCTGTTCAGGACGGAGGCCGTTACACGGCCGTCACACAGAGCCCTGTGGTGTAGCTGATGTTTTTTGTCAAAGTACTCTTCATTGACGCCATTATGGATATGAGGGGAAAGTGACACAACCCAATCTAATAGATGGATCCCTATTTTCCCCAAAAACAATTGGGGCCATTTATTCGCTCCTTGGCCAAACAGGACGTGCAATGGACCTGCCAGCCTGAATTGATTAAAGCGACATTCCATATTTTCCCTGGACGGTGCGATGAATCAGATGTTTGTTACAGCTTTAAGGTAAGGCTTAGCTTGGCCAACCTTAATGTTTGGGTGACCAAAGATTCCTCTTTGGGGTGAATGTTGACAGAGCCCAGGGATTTTGGTTCTGCACTCACACACCTTTACCTTGCTATTGGACGGTACTCCAACTCAACACAGCAGTCTCTCCGAGACTTTGTTTGAACGTGACGAGATGGCGGCATCAGCAGCATGGGCCCAGGGCTTGTTAACACGGCCTGTTAAGTTCGCACAAATGCAGCGAAACCAGAAACTAAACCGGTGGTAGTTTGTCACTTCAAAGAGAGAACACACACAAAAGGCTTTAGTGGAAACAATGCAGGAAAAGATAACTGCTTTAATCTGAATATCTGTGTGTGTCCCCTAACGGTGGAGATCTTGACGAGACCTTCCCCCAGCCCCTCCCCCATACCACACATGACTCCACTCTGCAGGGTAATGTCTCCGGGCTGAGGCCTGCCCCAGAGGTGCCTTCCCTGCATGGTGACGACAGCAGTACTACCTTATACATCAGACCGAGGGGGATCGCTGGGTCTCAGCGCTGGCTGATAAGGAGGGACCCCACCGAGCCCCGGCTTGGCCTATCTTCAAAGCCAGAGCATTGAAGCCATGTGAGGGAGCACACTGGGAGACAGGCCCTGGTTGGGGGAGGGTCTGTCTGCACACAACAACCACATTTCACACACTTCACACCGGCATAATGACCCCCCCCCCCAGTAAACTAATGCTGTCTGTCAGTTGGCAGGCTTAAGCTCAATATGGCCACCATCAAGTCCCTAGTTATGGTACTAAGTAGTCTATGTAACATTGTGTTAGCCGTTCATTAGCATGCTGCTATGCTACAATGCTGGTGCTACGTGGTTGATTGGCAGTGTCCCATAGGAGTCTTTAAAAAATGGAGGGACTGATTATGTTAACAGACCCAGCCGCCAAATGGTAAACAACTAGACTGACACATTGTTCTCTACTAGTCCCAGAGCGTCTAGAAGACTGCTGCAACAAGATGTGGGACACAAAGGCTTACAGAACATCTGGAAACAATAAGAGGCCAACAGCGAGAGCCAACACTTATAATGCCCATTACACTCCAATATGTGACTCCGCTCTTCATGATGTCATGCCCTACAGCTTGGATACGCTATCGCAAAGTTGCACTCAGGAGAGGGCTTTTATAGAGCTTCAAACAGGCTCAAAGCCCAGAGCAAACCATATGTAATCTAGATCTATAGACTAGAACCACATCCAGCCCCGAGGGATGATGAGGTCATCGGGAGTGAGAGACCAACGGCATGCTGACGTCCTGGCCTCCACGTTACATCCACACGGGGAGAAAACTCTCTTTTGAAGGCTATTTGTTAACACTGTACCCATTAACAATACAGGAATAGATACCAGACATATATTATGTCAATACAGATGTAGCACTGTGTCTGTGAAGGTTGTGAGATTAAATAAGAAATAGTCAACATCATGTTTGTTATATCCGCTTGATATATTGCTGTTTGCAGTGTTTATGGACAATTTAAACCAAAAAAAACTTCCCTGAGCATAGGTCATAAGTGTCAAGTATATATATTTTTAAGATACATTGTATTGATACCGTTAATGAAAGTTTTCTTTTAACTGAATTGAACTGCATTCTAGGGGTGATAATGTCATAGAGGACAGCATCTCATGTAAAAGACACAAGCAGAATAGTTGTTGTTTGCTCGTGGCTGTCTAATGTATTTTACATTCCACATACATTCTTCATGAATATTCATGATGTTCTGACGATTCAATTGTTCAAATGTCACGAAACTTGAAATGCATGGCAATCAAGTGCCAGATTAATATTGGCACATCATTACACACCGAGGACTGAGTCCACCACCCCACCCAAGTCAAACACCCCAAGGTAAAAAGCATGTTGTTCTACTTTTGAGATGTCTCCAACAGGATCTTCATTAAAACCATGTTATAATGACCTGGGAAGGGTTTATATGACGCATACTTGTTAAAATAAGCATGTATTTTCTGTATGGTGTTACACAGTACTGAATATCAATACTAATTCAGTGCCACTTGGTTCCAAGCGATTGAAATCAAAGCCAAAACACTCGTTTATAAGTGAAGAAGTGCATCACTTATAAACTCATTCATGTAGGAGGGTTAAACGTCACCGTGTTTATCGTATTGTTTCGTCCTGGAGAGGAATCAGCAGTTCCCCTTTCTGATTGTAAACAAGACCAGATCCCTAAGCCAGCCTGGTGGGGCCTGGCCTGTTGTAGTGGTCTCATGTATGGACCAGAAGAACCTAAACCTAGAGATAGAAAGCTATAGGACTGCTTTTCTTCTCTCTTGTTGTGGTAGCTGATAGCTGCCCTGGATATAGCCCTCAACACATAGACGGTCCAGGAGCCGCTTCTACGCCCTGGACACAAGCCCCTAGTCCCCGTGAGACACAGCCCTTAGTCTCCGGGAAACACAGCACCTAGTCCCCCTATGGAGGAGCTATGGAGCCGTTGGTTTATTGACTGGCGCATTAAAACGCATATGCTCACTTTCGGTCTTTCACTAAAGCTCTCCTGTAAACCAAGGAACAGAGGATTAAGAAACAAAGCGAGACTCACCTCATCTGGTTAATAATTCTTCAGTTGGATCGGTTGGGCCATCACCGATAACCGAACGGACGACGTTAACCCTGACGCTCCTTGTACCGACGTACCGTGTGTCCTGCTATTACTACCCTAGTCCTCCTGGTACTAACCCTACCACGTACCGTGTCCTCCTGGTACTAACAAGTACCGTGTGTCCTGGTACTACTAACCCTGCCCCGTACCGTGTCCTTCTGGTACTAACATGTACCGTGTGTCCTGGTACTACTACCCCCTACCCCGTGTCCTGGTACTACCACCATGTAACGTGTCCACCTGGTACTACTAGCCCTACCCCGTACCGTGTCTCCAGGTACTAACCCGACCCCGTACCGTGTGTCCTGGTACTAACCCGACCCCGTACCGCGTCCTCCTGGTACTACTACCCCGTACCGTGTCCTCCTGGTACTGACTGAGCGGGATGCTGCGGCTCCTCCAGCGCTGAGCGGTGATGTCATCACATGGCCAGAAACCCGCCCTGCTCCACAGAGGCCAAACACGGCCCGGCTCTGCGCATGTTGCACTCAAACTGCTCACTTTGCTCCTTTTCATTTATATACACATTTTCTTCTACCCACGAAGAACAAAGCAAATCTCTTGGGTTTCAGGAAATCAAGACAGGAAACAAATCAAATGTGGTTCAATCAGAGGCTACTGGTTTTCAAACATTAAGAGCAGACACATGGCATGGCATTATACATTTATTTGTAAAATCTGAACAGCCATCAACAACAAATTAAATACACCAAACCAGACAGAACAGATGATCCATAACGGTAACCGTGTAGAACGGGCCTAGTAAATGGTTGTCAAGGAGAAACTGATCTACATTGTAGACATCGCCATAGCTGGCCAGATCTAAATCAAAACGAGATGCTCCTCGTCGATGAGATGGTTGAGAGGAAACAGGATTCAGGGGTCCTCATCTCTTCAGTGTCGTCTCCTCTGGCCTCCTCTGACACCGCCTACAGGATGTGAGCAGAGGGCTGAGTTATAAACACTGCCGGTAGCCATGGAAACAAGGCAGACTTGCTATAATCAGAAGTCAACAGGAATATTTGCTAAATGTCGGTCGAGTCAGCGTTGTGACGTTTTGTGTCACGCACGCTTCCCGACATTTGTGGATTTTAATACTATGTTTTACCCATTTGACATTAGAAGGTAACATTTGCAGAATCCAAGGTCATAAATAAATGTATGGATCAGTGACAAAGACAAGGTGGATAGTGCAGATGAAAGGTACGTTCCCATCAGCGCGTTGACTTGGTCCTGGATGATGGCGTCCATGTCGCCCTCGCTCAGCTCTGGGCCCGTGGCGTCCAGGCCCCCGCCCTCCGTCAGGATGTCCATGGGCGCCTCGGCGATGGCCCTGATGCTCTGGTCCTCCAGGGCCAGGGCTGTGTCAAACTGCAGGGGAGAGGGGGGCCCCTGCATCCCGTCCCCTTCCACATCCAGGTCCTGGGGAGGGGAGGGGACGGGTCAGGCTGATGTCCAGACGGGAGGACGTAGGGCTGGGCGATTAATCTAATTTTGATCGCCATCCGAAGATTAACATAATCAAGTTTTTTTTTAAGGATTTATAGAAAGGGCAGAACAGCTGGACACATATCTGTAAATCATTTTAGATTTTGACCATTTTGTGTATTTTTTTAAGGCATAATTTCAAAGTTCTGTAACAACGTTTTTTTTTTTGGGCGACATGGTGAATAAATACATCATCTTTTCAAACTCAAAAATAATCGTTTGAATAATCGGGATTTCAATATTGACCAAAATAATCGTGATTATGATTTTTCCCATAATCAAGCAGCCCTAGGAGGACGCCAAAGCTAGCTTCACTGCTAGGGTTTACACTCTCCGCTACGCTCAGCAACACGGCTGTCTGGGGCCCGGTTACACATGGCGTAGCACTATCCAGCAGGGCGTTCATTCAACCTCTGTGGACGCCAGCCGCCATCAAGTGTGCATAATGGGACGAGCTCCCAGACTGGGGAACCTTTCCAGTCTCCAGAAATGATTGAAAAGAGAAACTTGCTAGCAAACCCAATAAGCTGTATTGCTATTACGATGGGTTCAGCCTTACAGCATTGTTGCGTTAACATAAACATTGGTCGTTTCATACTGGTCATCAGGGGCGTCCTGGGATTGGTTGCCTTGCTCTGTGTGAATCTAAAGCGTCATCAGACCACCCTTTACCCGCATCTCCACCAATGGGACTGCTTTTCATCCGGTTAAATACCTAAGTCTTGAGCATGCACATATCGGTGGCAGATTTCCCACACATTAACCCATACAGGAAATGTTCCGGGACATGGGTAAGCAGGGTCAGACTTAAAGGTAAGACTGCATGTGTGAAAGGTGCTTTGGTTACAAGGTAACAAATAGGTGAACTGTTAATCCAACAGCAACATCGAGTGTGACAGACAGTTGAAGATTGGACTACGTTGAAGAGTGCCTTGTATATAATAATGACGTGAACTTAACACAATAGTGGCAACGGCGGCTCATTACACTAGATTCTGATTACATTTTGCATAACCGCGATCTGATTGGCCGACGGATCCGTCGCTGCCCGAAAAGTTGAACAACTCTCAATTTTTTGACGCAGGCCACAGAGCCGAAAGGACGGACAGACCCACAATGCATTTCGCGAGCACCCCATGCAAAGTCAATGAGATCCGTCGACGAACGGAGATAGTGTGAATGCGCCATAACACCTCCATGGACAGAGCTGATGGGAGTCACCTAGACTAACACCTCCATGGACAGAGCTGATGGGAGTCACCTAGACTAACACCTCCATGGACAGAGCTGATGGGAGTCACCTAGACTAACACCTCCATGGACAGAGCTGATGGGAGTCACCTAGACTAACACCTCCATGGACAGAGCTGATGGGAGTCACCTAGACTAACACCTCCATGGACAGAGCTGATGGGAGTCCCCTAGACTAACACCTCCATGGACAGAGCTGATGGGAGTCCCCTAGACTAACACCTCCATGGACAGAGCTGATGGGAGTCACCTAGACTAACACCTCCATGGACAGAGCTGATGGGAGTCCCCTAGACTAACACCTCCATGGACAGAGCTGATGGGAGTCACCTAGACTAACACCTCCATGGACAGAGCTGATGGGAGTCACCTAGACTAACACCTCCATGGACAGAGCTGATGGGAGTCACCTAGACTAACACCTCCATGGACAGAGCTGATGGGAGTCACCTAGACTAACACCTCCATGGACAGAGGGGGGTCACCTACATCACTGAACTCCAGGGGCAGGCTCTCCGTGGGCTGGAGCTCGGCAGCACTCAGGTACATGTCTCTGGTTGCAGGGGTGAGCTGCACCTGCGGGGGCGGCGCCTGCTCGGGCTGGTACATGGGGGGTGGGAGGGTCAGGTGGAGGGGGCAGCGCGGCTCCTCCGACTGGCCCATGTGCACCGTGCGGTTGCACGGGACCTCCTTCACGCCCGGACACAGCTTGAAGAGCACCTGGCTGCCGTCCTGATGGATGTCTGAGCCACTCGGTTAGGGACAAAAGTTAACAATGGTGCAATAGGATATAGAGAGGAATGTGTGCATTCAGGGAAACAACAAAAAGAGAAGCGTTATTCCGAGCGTGACATGGTTCCCCATCTAATTAGTTTACTGCATTACTTGTTTTCACAACGTGCTTATAATGGTTAAGCGGTTAGGCATTGGACTGTGCACAAACAACTGAGTGCTTCTGAACAATGAGGTCCTGATGGTTTTTTTTTTTTTTTTTTTTAAGCATGAACTAAGCCTCCGCTTTAGCCTGCGTTCACATGGTAACACTGCTCGCTCTGTGTCATTATCCAGATTTCTCTTTATACCTCAGTACCAGGAACTGGACATTTGGTGCCCGTCTCAACAACAGAAAAGTAGGTCATTCCTGTCCTCTAAATGGATAGAAAAGAAATTACAAGGTCGGACAAAAGATTTCAAATGAACATTTTTCAAAGAGCAAAGTCATACGGCCAGTTGAAGGGTAAACCATGGAGAGATAGATGATGATTGCCTAAGACATCAGGTGTGTAGCCAGTAAAAGGGTGAAGGATGGAGACATAGATGAACACGGCCTCATCCCCAGCTCCTTAGGCTACTTCAGTTGATACAAATAGGTTGGCTAGTCCTTCAACTTGTGGTCTGAGTTCTGTATACTGTATGTCTTGTTTGAGGCCCTGGTGAGAGAGGAGCTGACATGACACCAGCCACACACTGAGTGAGTGTCCCGAGACCAGATACCTGCTGTGGGGACAGTTTATAGGTGAACCGTGTGAACTGGCCTTTCGATGTCCAGTGCATGACGGCTGTCGACACCGCCATGCAACAGTGCTCTGAGCTGCTTAGTGTTTCTTCCAGCATGGCTGGGCAGGCCCCCCACGACTCTGGGGAAGCCCCCAGACCATAGGAAGGACTTCACGTAGGCGCCGTTTGAAACCAACCGCTACTGCAAGCGGCTGGCCTTGATCAACGCCAGTACAAATGTCCCCCCGGAGGGAGGGGCTACACCGATCCTTTTCTATGACCACATATCTGAAGAGATCCAACGGCATTACATTCATTCAATCTTGAATCCTTGAGTTGATAAAAAGGCCTTTTGTATCTGAATATGGTGACATCCTCATTGAAGGGGAGAAATATTGATGGTGCTGTTTGCACAGTCAGAGTGAGTAGCCCATGCACAGCTGAGATAGGGCAGGATTCTCATTGATAGTATTCAGCTCCATTCACGCCCTTGTATTATACTCTGCTGACCCATTCTGCCCCCGGTGCTCGGGCATGGTACAGCAGCATTGTATTGATATCATTCTCGGAGTAGCGGGTAGATGAAGGATACGTGAAACGCAGTGCCGGGTCAGAGGCAGGCTGGGATTGGTACAGCGGGTCCCCTCCACGAAGGAGATGCACTTCTCGTACACTGTGATCGTGTTGTAGGGCTGCAAGGAAGGAAGGGCCAGTTCAGTCAAGGGACGGAATCCAAAAGACAACAGGACCCCACGAGACAGAAACCCCATATACCCAGTTCAATTATTTACTCTTGAGTTTCTGCTTCATGTTAGTGTCCTAAGACAGAACGAATACTTAAATATGACACGACACCACATAGCTGCAGGTAAACGTGGTGTCTACAGACAGCGTCACCAGATTGGGACAGATATACCGCCCAATCTGGCAACCCACGCTGCAGGCAACACTGTCTACAGAGCCGGTCCTCGAGACGACCCCGTGTGGACTCTGGGCAGACCCAGGCCTCACGCCTCCACCGGGCCGCAGACAGCCCCACGGGGCGTCCGAGGAGGGCGGCAGAAGGAGGGGCGTCAGAAGGAAGGGGCAGCAGACCTGGGGGGCGCCCTCCGTGGCGGCCTGCCTCCTCTCCCTCAGCTGCCGGTGCAGCAGCGCCTCCGTCCCGTAGCGCCGGCGGTAGCGGCGCAGCGCCTTCAGCTTCTTCAGGTTGTCCCGCTCCTTCAGGGACAGGCCCTCGGGGCCGGTGAGCAGGCTGCTCCCTGGGGAACACAGACCACAGTCGGGGTCAGCCGTCAGCGGGTCACATAGCGGTGCAGACCGGGACCCCTATGTGAGGCAGCCGTCAGCGGGTCACATAGCGGTGCAGACCGGGACCCCTATGTGAGGCAGCCGTCAGCGGGTCACATAGCGGTGCAGACAGACCACACCCAGAGATCACTCAGATCCCTGTCGTCAGAGATCGAGCTGAAATAATGAGACTATTTTGAAGTGATGTAGAGTCTGAACGATCGATAGGTGAATGGAAAGCGACTCTTTGATCTTGTTTTGACTTAACTCATCCAGTCCGTGTTTCATAAGCTGTACATAACGTTCATGGAGCATTGTCTTGAACAGAGCAATACATCATTAACAGAGTGGGAGAGCTGTGTGATAACAGCTGCACAGCAAAATAAGGTTTG
The DNA here is from genome assembly GCF_902167405.1 of Gadus morhua. Taxonomy (NCBI): domain Eukaryota; kingdom Metazoa; phylum Chordata; class Actinopteri; order Gadiformes; family Gadidae; genus Gadus; species Gadus morhua. The sequence goes on along the minus strand of NC_044048.1, from coordinate 5,721,191 downwards.
AAAAGGATGCAAATTGTAATATCCGTAGCCAAAGGAAGTGGTACATGGAGCGGGCATGTGAAGCAGCCCCTCCATCTCAATCAGTCTGACCTATGGGCTCTACCCCTTCAGTCTGACCTATGGACTCTACTCCTTCAGTCTGACCTATGGGCTCTACTCCTTCAGTCTGACCTATGGGCTCTACTCCACCAGTCTTACCTATGGACTCTACTCCACCAGTCTTACCTATGGGCTCTACTCCACCAGTCTTACCTATGGACTCTACTCCACCAGTCTTACCTATGGACTCTACTCCTTCAGTCTGACCTATGGACTCTACTCCACCAGTCTGACCTATGGACTATACTCCTTCAGTCTGACCTATGGACTCTACTCCTTCAGTCTTACCTATGGACTCTACTCCTTCAGTCTGACCTATGGACTCTACTCCTTCAGTCTTACCTATGGACTCTACTCCACCAGTCTGACCTATGGACTCTACTCCTTCAGTCTGACCTATGAACTCTACTCCTTCAGTCTGACCTATGAACTCTACTCCTTCAGTCTGACCTATGGACTCTACTCCACCAGTCTTACCTATGGACTCTACTCCTTCAGTCTTACCTATGGACTCTACTCCACCAGTCTTACCTATGGACTCTACTCCTTCAGTCTTACCTATGGACTCTACTCTTTCAGTCTTACCTATGGACTCTACTCCACCAGTCTTACCTATGGACTCTACTCCTTCAGTCTTACCTATGGACTCTACTCCACCAGTCTTACCTATGGACTCTACTCCTTCAGTCTTACCTATGGACTCTACTCCATCAGTCTTACCTATGGACTCTACTCCACCAGTCTTACTTATGGACTCTACTCCTTCAGTCTTACCTATGGACTCTACTCCACCAGTCTTACCTATGGACTCTACTCCTTCAGTCTGACCTATGGACTCTACTCAACCAGTCTGACCTATGGACTCTACTCCACCAGTCTTACCTATGGACTCTACTCCACCAGTCTTACCTATGGACTCTACTCCTTCAGTCTGACTTATGGACTCTACTCCTTCAGTCTGACCTATGGACTCTACTCCACCAGTCTTACCTATGGACTCGTGCTCCACCTTGCGGTTGTGCAGGTAGCGTCTTTTCTTCTCCTTAAGCAGGTGCTGCAGGCGCTTGAACTGGTCGATGTAGAGCGACTGCAGCCGGATGAGCTTCTCCCGTGTGATCAGTGCCACCTCCTCCGCCGTGTATACCCCTGCGTGTCTGATACAGAAACCCCAAACGTTATGTTTAAGCCCACATCCAAAACAGATGCACTGGAGACATTTGGACTTCGGTCAGATTGCAGCTTGCTTTAAATGTGAATAAATCAAGGATGGGTTTAGTGCTTTGAAAATCTATTTAGAATTGATTAGATAACAAATAAATGCCAGGGCCAAGCACTTTGAATCCTTCATCCTTCATTGGCCAAATCTGTTGATTCACTTGTTTAACAGATTGGTTCTACACATGAACTTGGCGTGCCACAAGAGCCATGGGAGGAGACATGTTTCTACATCCCAAGCTGAGAAAGGGACGCCAGGGGACATGACAGGCAGCCTCTCCCACTCACAGCAGTAGAAGTTAGAGCTCTAAGAGGACCGCACATTCTGTGATAAGATAAGATACAACTTCATTAATCCCCCGTAGGAGAATTTTGTTTGTTGCAAAAACAGCCCAGCAGCAGTGGAAGGACCGAAATAAAATGACAATGCAATAAATACAATAAATACAAAGTGCTTTAATGCTACCGATAGCTACAAAAGGACCCATGTAGAATAGATCTCTGTATATTTAATCAATGCGTTGAAGCTTACTGTCTATAACAATCATTGTTTTTAGCAAACTACTGTAGGTGAGTCTCCATGGATGTATTGTCAGTGATAAGAGTGAGCCCGGAGAGGGTTAGGCACTGTCCCATCTAGGTCTTGCTCTACTTTTCAGCTGCAGACACATTCATGTTTTCCAAATAGCAAATGAGACACATTGCAAGAGGTAAGCAAGTTAAAGCCAAGTTTTATAATCTTAATTGACCCAATGTTGTGGCATAATAACACCATGTGTGAGAGGACTGGAGACCTACTTGAGAGGGTCTTCATGATCACTGTCTATGCTGTCTGCTTCACTGTCAGGGTCTCCTCTCCACGTCTGGTCCAGCACCAAGGGCACCGGCTCCTCCTCGCTCAGACTGTCCTCGTCTAGGACAGAGACCACAACATAAGGTACCACTGTGGGCAGGTCCTGGTGCTGGGGTAGAAATGGAGGCTTCCAGCAGGTCTGCTCTGTCATTCAGATATGCAACGTCTGAGTGCCTCGGAAAAGGCCCTCAGACACGACAACCAGAACGCCACCTGCAGTCAGCAGAGTGGACCGTTCACGTCGTGTGTTGAAGAGAGTTGCAAAAACATCGGATTTGACCACTTTTATCTCTAAATTGGGGACTTATTTCAGTAACAGTGAAAAGGGGCATGGATCAATTAATAAGAGACGACGTTTTGGTTCTCTTTGACATGTATGACAAAGAGAAACGATTCAAAGATTCTGAAAGTGAGACTTCCACTGCTTGATGCCTATCTTGCTACAAGTGATGTTGGCACAAGTCCTGAAAATATTGAAAGCACTTCGGTCCAAATTTGACAATGATATACATTCAGAAAACCTGGATGGAAAGAGGAACCAATTCAGAGTAAATGAAAGAACCAGTATTCATGCAAAACTGCAGGAAATTCTGATGAATTTGTCCTTGGATCATGTGGTAAAGATGGGATGGGAGGGACGTGCTGAAAAGTCATTGACAGAGTTTGGTTTTGATGTTGAAATGGAATATATCCTGTGCTGAAAACGTCGATTGCATGAACTTTTGCCTTTGGGATCCATTTATACACTTTGAAGTGACCTTCTCAGCTTTGTCTCATCCAAACAAGCAGAAGAACAGGCTGAATATGGGGAGAAGCCTGATAACAGCTGCAGTCACGCCGACCCTAGAACTATCAAAGCTGAACCATACTCTCCTTCACTCAAGTAACTAATTAAAAGGACTTCAAACTGCAACTGGGTGAGTCTGAATACCATTTTTCTCTCTCAAATGACAAGTGTCAATAAGTGTAAATCAGTAGTGTTAGACACTAGAAGTTGAAGACGAGTTCCATAGAACAAATGGAGTAGATTCATCAACACGCATGAGTCAGGGTGTACTAATGGCATGGCGGACAGCTCAAGGGGTACAAAACAGAATGGTTGTGAAAAAAGCTACTTATATTCACCTGGCAGTTGGTTGCAATCTGCGACATCATCGCTAGTAGCTCCGGGACTTTTAATTATCAATTAACTGATTTTTGTTGCCTGTTAGCCTATTAATATATGGATGGTGCGTCACTGAAGGGCCCAGTCCAGTTGCTATGAGCACTATTCAGGGTGACCCTGTAAAGCCCGGTCCGCGGTCTCGCTGCTCACCCAGGATGCGGCTGGCCTCGCTGCGGCCGTCCTCCAGGCTGCGGCCGCCCTCCAGGCCGTCTGAGCGGCTGTACCCACTGAGCTGGGCCAGCAGGGCCTCCGGGGACGGCCCTGAAGAGCTCTTCCTGAGCTGAGCTCGGAGGGCCATGGCGTTTCTCCGGGCGTGCTCCGCGCAGAACGACACTCTGGGGAGAGGAAGAGGAGGCAGAGCGTTGGAAACTGCAGTGTGGTGTAGGACAACACAGACGTATGTATCAGGTTGATTACCCCTTAGCGTCGGACCCCAGACAACTGGTAAACAACAGTATGGTGTGTAAATACCCAGCCTCGCATAAAAGTAGAACACAGAAGGCATTTGTTCGATATTAAACATCTTGAAATTCAAACAGTTTAGTGGATTATTCATGGGGAACATTTTTCAATAATGAAATATTGACTGAACCCTCCATATATCATGACCAAATGTGTATGTGTTCTTCTAGAATGTATACAATGGCCAGCTACACAATTATCCATTCATCCAATATGGCGTGGGAAATTATTTGGTTCTATTTGTCACAGATATTATTCAGTGAAGGTGTACTGCATTGTGACATTCTGGATCCTTTCGGGGGAAAAAACAGGAGGATACGGTACTGTTTGTGGGGGTTACACTTCTTTACGTAGCATCTACCCCTGACATCCATCTAACAACGTCCAACGTGAACTCGACCTAACCAACCCACCCGTCCACTGACCCAGCCTAACCAACCCACCCGTCCACTGACCCAGCCTAACCAACCCACCCGTCCACTGACCCAGCCTAACCAACCCACCCGTCCACTGACCCAGCCTAACCAACCCACCCGTCCACTGACCCAGCCTAGCCAACCCACCCGTCCACTGACACAGCCTAACCAATCCACCCGTCCACTGACACAGCCTAACCAACCCACCCGTCCACTGACACAGCCTAACCAACCCACCCGTCCACTGACACAGCCTAGCCAACCCACCCGTCCACTGACCCAGCCTAACCAACCCACCCGTCCACTGACACAGCCTAACCAACCCACCCGTCCACTGACACAGCCTAACCAACCCACCCGTCCACTGACACAGCCTAACCAACCCACCCGTCCACTGACCCAGCCTAACCAACCCACCCGTCCACTGACCCAGCCTAACCAACCCACCCGTCCACTGACCCAGCCTAACCAACCCACCCGTCCACTGACCCAGCCTAACCAACCCACCCGTCCACTGACCCAGCCTAACCAACCCACCCGTCCACTGACACAGCCTAACCAACCCACCCGTCCACTGACCCAGCCTAACCAACCCACCCGTCCACTGACACAGCCTAACCAACCCACCCGTCCACTGACCCAGCCTAACCAACCCACCCGTCCACTGACACAGCCTAACCAACCCACCCGTCCACTGACACAGCCTAACCAACCCACCCGTCCACTGACCCAGCCTAACCAACCCACCCGTCCACTGACCCAGCCTAACCAACCCACCCGTCCACTGACACAGCCTAACCAACCCACCCGTCCACTGACACAGCCTAACCAACCCACCCATCTTTCTTCTCCACCTTCGGGGCGGCGCCGGGGCAGCGCTTGCCGTTCTTGGTGGAGACGTAGCTGCACTGCTTGTAGGGGGCGCCCTTGTCCTCCAGCACGTGTTTGATGCAGAACTCCAGGCCGTCCAGCCGGGGCTGGGAGCAGGGCCTCTGGGTGAAGGCGCAGGTCATGGGCTCCTGGGGGCGGGGCGGCTGGCTCACACGCCCGCGGCTCGACGGCAACACATGGATCCTTATCCTGTTCATTGCTAAGCTAGACCCTGTAACATAGTTCAACATTACTAATCGGCATAAACAGTAATCGTTTTTTAGCCAATTCCACTTAGGAGCACCAAAGCTGAATAATTTTGTTCTAAAAAGGTGTGCCTCGATAAAATAAACCTGTCAACATCATAGTTAAACAGTGGCTCAGCATCGCTCTTCATGTCAACATGGCCCTTTTAAAAAGACACGGCCTGAGGAAGGGCGGGGGTTAATGACTGCAGGGTGTCAACACAGTAGTTACCATGACTACACCTAGCAGCAGTTACCATGACTAGCTGGCTACTGAACACATCTCTGTCAACTGATAATGACCAACTGATCATTATTTCAGGTGGAGATGTGATCTTCCATATACGCTGTGTTCCAGCTTTATTCACTCTAACTAAATAGTAACCAAATTGAATATTTCACTTGCACAACAATCTCTATTTTGGCACCAAGATGATAGCCCTTGCAGTTGTCAAAATATACTACATTTACTTAGGGTATGTTATTTTCTGGAGAAAAACAGGCCGCGTGGTAGCGAATATCGTTATTATTCAAGGCATGTATCGAAGTTAGAGAATCCTGTACCTGGCTACTGAACACTAGGAGGAAGTTGTTTGATGATTATATTTGAATTCGTCTTCAGATCTTGACTGAAACTATATCTGAGGAGGACAAATATGACATTAGAATGCGTCCGTAATGATAAGATGATCGATAAGGTGATCGGTGCTGATCAAGCCAACTGCCACTGGTCGGAGCCACGCCTCCTCCAGCGTCACCGCGCGCTGCTGGCCGCGGGGTCGCCATCTTTGTTTGGCAATCGCACTAGTTACTAATCAGCAATCTTTTCACGCAACGGATTATAACACGTTTGTGAAAGGGGAGCGCTACGTGGTGAACTGTGTTGATAATAAAGAAGCTTTTTATTTTAATACGCTCACGGAAACTGTTTATAATGAGTAAACGCCTTACCTTAAACGGAACCGCCCAACGCTGCGCTTCTCCACAGCACACTGCGGCGCTTCAGACCGCTGCTGCAGCGGGGGGACAAGGCCCGCCCACCTCCGCCCTCATTGGTTGACCCTCTTACGCTCGCAACGTCATTTGAGTCATGCTCACGCCCAGGCACTGATAACTATTTGAGCACATCCTATTACAAAAAATGAACGTGTAAGCAATTGTTAAATTCTTAAAGTATTTATTGACATAAGATTATATCAACCACATATCAAAAGGATCAGTGTACACAAACAATGTTTTAACTGAAACAAGATCTGTAAATTATTGAATTCGAAACCTGAGTGTAACTTAACATTTAACATTAGGATGTGACAAATATGGACCATGAATAAATACAAAGGTAGAGTTGTGAATTGCATTTCTGAGGCTGCATGACCGTGCGTATCTCCCTTAAAATTTCTGATTTCCGAAGTTTAATTTTCTTTAGTTAATATAAATCCTGATATAAAAACCTAGAAGTAACCATTTCCGAATATGATGCAACCTAGTGATATTTACATCTATTATAATATATTATCAGTTAGACTAACACTTTAAGCCCATTAATAAGCATTCTTACTGGGATAAATATTCAGTGCATTTTACATTTCTTATTGATCAACAGAGGATTGATTCCTGAGAAGAATATAATTCTCATCTGAGCATAGTTCTTACACCTCATGGGGATATTAAGAAAATGTGGCGTACAAGTCCTTAAGTTATGGAGAGGTACGCTCACTTGAACCAACTTTTTAAAACCTTTATGAAAGATAATCTACAGCAGGTATTGAGCAGGTATCAATGAAAATCATACAATCGTTTTATATACAAGTTCACACAACGTGATGATAGCCAATACTGTACCACCTTCCTAAAGAGTACCCCTTCAGGTGTTCTGTACTAGAGACGGTGCAGGAACAGATCCTCTAGGAGTCAGTCCGCAGCCTCTCAGCAGTGGCAGTCACAGGGTTTTTCAAAACATGTAGCATCACAAATGCGTACCTGGAAATCCTTGCCATAATTTATTGTATGGATACTCAACATTAATTGTGTACATTTGAGTTTACACAACAACACATATGGTCTGCATAATAGAAGACCGTAGTTAAAATAAAATAGTATGGCCCTCAAATAAACAAGACATGCACTCACCTATTCAACCTTTTAAACTGTGGATAGTGTCAGAACTGTTTACACATACACCTTGTTCAGAACATGATAAAACACAGCCATGACATATGCTGTCCGTAATGAGGACCATAGTTACTCCAAACAAGAAACGTTGACAAAAAAATGTAGCTTGTATATCCAAACTCAAAACTTGTACTTTAACTGAAGACTGAGCAGTGTTATGGCCTTCCTTTGTTTCTTGATGAATACTTGGCCCAACATGATAATTATGCTACCACTGTTTCAGGCAGCGTGCCCACTCTGTCCAGACAGGACACATGATGGGACTTCAGACTGGCAGTACCTTAGGCTATACACTGTAGACATGTTCAATGACCTGGACAACAAGTTTGGTACAAACATTTTTAGTGTGATTATTTCAGAATGAACAGTATTCATCTATTTAACAACCATTTAAAACAATGACTGCAAAACCTTTAAAAAAAATAATAACCAGGCTTCCTTAAAGGGACACTGTGTAAAAATTACTCCCATCTAGTGGTACAATTGTATATTGCATTCAAACTAATAGTGCTTGTTCAAAAACTACGGTGGGCACTATGTGCCAAGAAGCTGTGTTATGACATCCAATACCACCTCATCGAGTCATTCGAGTGATGAGGTTCGTTATTTCGAACAAATTTCAAACTGCATTGAATCATTAGAGTAAGCTAATGATGTATGAGTAATTACTCTTCACGCAAGATAGTGAATTATTTCAGGCATCATTCACGCTGGCTCAGAGTGAAAACGCGTTTGCTTTTCCTGTACCACATAGTGCTTTTTGTCCCTCTCGGCAGTTCATAGACCGGAAGAACATGGAAGCCTCCATGAAGCTTACCCATCCTATGTAACTACATATTAATTATTCTTCGCTCAGGAGGATAAGTGAGATTTTGGGCAGAGATAATTCTACACCAATGAGGACTTATTTATGAATGAATACGTTGATTTGAGGTAATAAATGACTTAAAATATTACACAGTATCCCTTTAAGTAAACTTGATTTTCCAACTTTTCTTATCAAAATGTAAAAATATTTTTTGTTTTACAATCTTTGTACAGGAGCATATGAAGTAATGCAGGTAATAAAAAAAATAAAAATAAAACAGGGATGGGGAAAAAATGCGTAATGAGTAAAAAAAACGAAAAAAAAAAACAGCTACAGACATGCATTCAAGCCAATACATGAACACAACTCCTGACTGATAAAACTGAAAGCAGAGGCTTAGAGGTTTTATCAAGAGTATGTTTCTCTTCAATCGCATTCAATTAATAAATACTGCACTATAAAAACATATTTAAAAGAATCGCCAGCAAGACTTGAAGTAATACCTACACGATGCAATGCTTCATCTATAATTTCAAGGCGTCTGACTTTTTTTTTTACAGTGACGGCAAAAAAAGCCACATCCCACCATCACATTTCATTGGAGTTGAGGTCATACAAAATGTAACATCAAAAAATAGTATTTACACGCCTTCCCATAAATATCTTGTTCCTCAGAGTGTCTTAATTTTACCCCAATTTGGAGATTTTTTTTTTCACAAACTATCCTAAAGTAGGTTACAAATTATAGAACAAGTAAATGTCATCCACCATAGGCTGAAAACAGCAACACATGATCACAAACATTTCAAAAGGAGAAAAGAATCCCCCGTGATGTACTACAAAGCAATATCATTGTGTAGGATATCAAGTACAGTATACGTCCTTGCACCCCCTGAAGTGTTTATTTGGGCAGCGGCGGCAGAGGGGGGGGCGGTTCTGAAGGAAGGGGCGGCGGCCGGGCGCTGTTGCCCCTGGAGTTAGCCGCGTAGCGAAAGTCCCCGTACTGGGGCCTGTAGTCAAACAGGGGCGGCTGCGCCGGCTGGACACCCTGAGCACTCAGCAGGGAGTTCAGCATCTCAAAGGTGTCCTGGTACTCGTTCGACTGGCCCCCGGTGGCAGCGCCGTGTCCGTTTGTGTCCGCCTTGTCTCCCTTGCTGTGGGGGTAGCTGCCCTGGGGGTGGGCCAGGCCCAGGGGCGTCAGGCTGTCCGGAGCGTGCCCCAGAGCGTGCGCCGAGGTGGAAGACAGCGCCGCCAGCTGGTAGGCGTTGCGTGAGGACTTGCTCATCTTAGGGGCGGGGTGCGGCGCTGGGGGATCCTGGGGGTGAGTCCTCTTCCGAGAGGACGAGGACGAGCTCAGCCGGGATGAGTCGCTGGGGATCTTTTTGCTGCCGCCGCCCACGGCGGCCCCGGCGCTGGAGGAGTGTTTGTGGGAGGACGTGGAGGAGAGTGGGGCACTGCCAGAGGAGGAATGGTGGTGGTGGTGGTGGTGGTGATGGTGGTGATTTGAGCGTTCCCTGTGCTTGTCCCGGCTCTTCCCCTCCTCCCCTGAACTCCCTCTCTGTTTCTCCGGCATCCGGATCCTCACTTTAATGTCCGGGTCCTGACTGCGGCCGCTGCTGCCGCCGTGCCCGCCGCCCGCCGCCCCACCCAGGGGCAGCCTCATCTTCAGGGAGCTGCGCTCGTGCCGGTCCTTCTCAAGGGGGATTTTGAGGATGATGGGCGAAGGGTTATTTACATCAGAGGAGGAAGAGGAGCTCGAATGAGAGCTGGGCTGCTGTTGATGGTGCTGCTGCTGCTGCTGCTGCTGCTGCTGCTGCTTGTCTTTCCTGGGATGCTGCTGCTGACCAATGAGGGCTTGGGCCGCGTTGGCATAGTCCCGCTTCACGCTGGCCTCCATGTTCTCAAGCTTCCTCTTCTGGGCAGCCAGCACGTCGGCGTTCTTGGCGCGGTACTCGCTGAGCGACACCTTGGCCGGGGCGTGCACCTCGTGGTTGGGCTGCGGCGGCTCCTCAGAGCCGGGCTTCATGTCGGGGTGCCAGTGCTGGGCACTGCCCATCTCCACGCCGTCTCCGAGGGAGGAGGAGGGGCCCGAGAGGCTCATGAGCCCGGCCAGGGTGGTCTCGGAGGAGGCCATGGAGATCATGCTCATCATGGCGTCCGTGGGGTCCCCATCGTCCTGGGCTTTAGACTTTCCTTTTGCCGTCTGACCCCCGGCCTGGAGCAAAGCATGTACGCGTGCATTACTGCCCCGATACATCTTTATACATGACCCAAACCACAGTTCACCCACTTTTACGACTTACTTTCCAGTTACGAATCCGTTTTAATCGGCTGGGCGTCTTTTCCAAGATCTGCAGAAACTCATTTGTCAGTTCTGAAAAAAGAAAAAAAGGAAAGGTCAGAATGATCTGTGAAGCAGTGAGACTTCTCCCAGGGCTGATCGACTGTTACCGCTCATCTCAACCCCTACCGTCCAGCAGCTCCAGCGTCACAGTGGGCTCCACGTACTCCCACCAGTGCTTGCTGTCTGTGGAGACTGGGATCTCCCAGTTGGACCATTTGCAGGCCAGATGGATGCACACGCAGGCGACGATGGGCGGGCTGTACTGCAGGCAGAAGGTGGTCAGGTGCAGACTACACACCGCATCGGGGTCCCGGGGTCGCATCACACACAGAACACAAGAAGACAAAAGGAGACATCATCAGTGGTGGACCAGGGACACATAGATAGGACTTTCGCATATACATTATCGATACCAATGTTCAGCCCTCCTTAACAAATTACAGGCCCTTAGAGAAGAGGTTCCCAGAGAACCGAGGTCCTACCTGTTAGTGGCCATGAAGTAGGAGGTCTGGGCCAGGTCCTTACTCGCTGGAATGATAAAACCAGAGAGGCATGCTGACATATTCAAACGGATTAGTCTTTCATTTCAGTGAGGGGAATGTCATCTTGCGTATGTTGATGCTTACCTCTAACGAGCTGAGTACACTTGACAACGTGCGTATGAGGGTGATCAATGGTGATCTCAAAAGCTGAAAGCAAGGAAAGACAAAAAAAAAAGCATCTGATCAATACAGGTTCCCAGACGCTCTAGACACTCTTGCTGTGTAAGACCCGATTGACTGCTGCGTGTTAAATGGAAAAATAAAACGGCATGATCTCCTCAGGTGGTGACCTGGCCAGAAATATGAAGCGTCAGCATGGACTTTGTGTGTTACGGTTTGGCATTTAATTGTTTATCCCCATTGGTGGACCTAGGGTTGCATCAACTGAATCTGGTAGAGATGTGAAAGCACTTTTACAAATCATATTAATATGTTAAATGAATAAAGACAAACATGATCTGCCCGGCCTCTGTCTATTGGGAAGAATACAGAAAGGTTAACACTAGAAGTAGTAAAGACCGTTACCAAGATGAAGCATGTTATCACTGCGTACAAAAAAAACTGTTTTAAACCACTCAATTTATAAATATATGGATGGGCATTTATATATTTCTCAGATCAGTGAGCTGCAAGATTCAGTCTTTGATAACATCGTCTGCCCTTTATTGAACATTTCGACAGAGTAATATGGAGCTCAGCCAACCAGTACTTTGAGCTACTCACTGCAGTGCCCATTACTTGCCTCTGCTAAAAATAAAAGAAAAAAGCTTTAATGGAAACTAGGTATCCAAAGTAGTCCTAGCAAGACATTGCTTCAATGCACAGGTAAACGTAATCTTCTTTACCAATTCCATGGTTGGAAAATGTTCACCGTTTTGAAGACGGTACTTATTTTTGAAGAATTGTAAAGCAAGCTTTACAATTCATTATGCCTACACAAAGTTGAAACAAGCATTGATAGATTTTTGAGTACCTTTCTATTACTAAACAAATGATGCCCATTCCTATATAAAAACACCAATAAAAAAAATACATAAATGCCAATACAGAAGTTTATAAAAGGACATAATAGTAGCATAGGTAAAGGATGGGATGACTGAACAGACATCTCACACTCATGAGTACATGAATGGTCTTTCCAGTGCTGGCAACTGCATGTTAATGTTCTGTGAACAAGATCATATGTATTATTTCAGCCCTTTAAGCACATCTCTAGCTTTTGGGAGAGGGGTTATCAGGGGACCCAAGTCTTCAATCCCAACTTACCCAAGGTCTGGAGTATAATGCTCTCCAGAATGACCAGGTCTTGGGCTTGTTGCAGGTAAGCCTGAGGTTAGAGGACAGGCAGGTTACTTACTGGGAGCCACTCTCTTAACTCGCTCTCGCCTCATCTCTCATCCGGCATCCTGCTTAATAGTGCTACCCTTTATGGGAGCAATGGGCTGAAAACATTCAGTATCCCCATTGTTTAAAATAGCAAATCAGTCACACAAACAAGCAGACTCCCACAAAATGTCTGTGAAGGTTAGAGTAAGGAACAGGAAATGCGAAAAGCCAAAACAAGCAAAAATTGGCATGATATTACATATCATCCATTCTAGAAAGAGAAAAGTTATGGTGAGTATTGTGGCATAAATTTAAGATCCAATTAAAGCCAAAAGCTCTAAATACAGATCCAACCGTTGGCCATCAGATTGTGCCATCATTAAGTCTATCGCTGAACGCTCCGCTTCAGGATTAAATAACGTAGACTTCGGTAACATCCTCCAAAGTAATTTCTTGAAGGAAAAAGAACCCATTTCCTGTTCTGTACTTTCGAATACTTACGTCACTGCGTACGTCTGGTGATGGATCCTGGGGGTTCAGGCAGGCATGCGTCACCTTGATAACATGCTCCAATTTTCGGGGCTGCTCTTCCACCTTGGCAGCCAGGAACAGTGTGGCTGGAGCTATGACCTGATGGCCAGGTGAAACGGTAGGAAATGACAAGGTACAATCAAACATCTGCTTAAAGGGAGTACAGGTCATGCAGTAAACACCGAAAAGATGAAATAAACAATATCTATAACTTTACTTACATTTCTGTGAAATCTGGTGAAAGACTGCACCATGTAGAATCGGTGCATGTACACAATGGCAGTATTTATAGTAAGCTGTGAGCTGTCAACATTTTATTAAGGGCAATAGATGCACGTTTATGATTCTGTTTAATTCGCATGATCGGCCACATATAAGCAAGCAAGAATAATGACTTGTTTACAATGTTACGGATGTCTACAATTAATGACACTTTAACCACGCTTGTAAACAACATGAGATCCGTGCACATACAGCCCAAGCCAGGCTGCAGAACCAGCTTCCCAAGGTTGTTTATGTGGACTTTAAATAGTATTGTAACTCACTCAACACTTAATTTGTCCAAGAGCAACATAAAACTGCTGCTGTTGTTGTTTGCAGTCATACAAGTTCAGTAGTTTGACATTGCTTTTGCGACAGGAAACAAGGAGGTACCACTGAGGTCCCACGGAGGTCTTTAAGACCCGCCTTGAACGGAGGCCCTGGACTCCATTAGGTGAGCTGAGGGCCTCTCGGTTTAGCTTGCTAACCTGGAGCAACACACAACCTCCCCAGCCTCACTTTGACCCATCATACACTAAACCGTCCGTCTGATAGTTATCTAACCGCACCCACCGCCGACTTTAACCCCACATTAGCGGTACCTCCACCCAGACCGGTCTCTCGGCAGGCTAACGGGCTAGCCGCTCTCCTCTGGACAAAAGATACACGTTGAGCCTCTGTCCCATGTCCTGCAGAAGGTTCGCGGCCTGTTGTCTGTAGGACAGCTCCTTGTCACAGTCCAGGCCTGCTCGCCGAGAGGGGCTGTTTTCGATCTGTTGCCGGGTGAAGTACCATTTGTTATTGTTGCTTGCAGGAGGAGATGGAAACGAAGCCGCCATTACTGAGGAGAACGATGTTTTAAAACGGGCTGCGTCACAGGAACCTACGTCAGAGCCTGGTCTATATAAGGATCCTGCGCTTCAATCCCCCGCCGCAGGCGGCCACCCCTTTTTTTTTTATCAGAATCAGAATACTTTTATAACATCTTATACAAGTAAAAATATAAATATGTAACAGCATAGATCACAATAATAAGTAAAGTAAGTAATACAAATAGAAACTAAAACGGTGGTAATAAGTAATGATAAGTTATGAGTAGTAAAGTGTAAACTATTGTGTAAATTGTGAGTGTAAAGTGTTCTAGTGGTAGTTGTACCAGCCACGGTTGATTCTAGTGCAAAAATGCTGTGCAAATTACAGAAGAATATGTATTTTTAGAATCTGTTGTGTGTGTGGGGTTGGTTGATTCCAAGCCTTACTGCTTGGGGGGAATATCTGTTGGTCATCCTCTGGGTATCCTCTCCCGCTTCAACTACATCAGCACGTCTGCCATGGGGTCCGAAGGTCCGACATTATTTATTTAGCAAGCCCTTCACCTTTACTACTTGTCCTTTGAATGCATTAATTGAGGTCTCCATTAACATACAAACACTCAATATTGACAAGTTATATTTTCTGTAACCTACCCCTATTGGTTGATGAATAATTCTTAAATTATGGATGCAAATCCATGATTGGAAATATGAAACAACTCATTAGGAAGGCAATGGTGTGCAAAAGTTTGACTGCTTAGTTTGGCCAGTCAAGAAAATACAGGCCACTGGGCTCCAACAAACTCTGCAAGGACATTAGGAATTTCCACCAAGAGGCATATATCCAAAAATTGAGAACAATTTATTTAAGATCACAAAATGTTACAAAAAAATGACACAATATGAAGCAGTTAGAATCCATTAAATTCTTAAGTAATAAAACAAAATTATGATCCACAACCAGTTATTTACACTTTTCCGAATCTTTCAGCACGCTTCATTTTCTTTGCCTGAAAAACAAAAACAATCAGCATAAATGATTGTGCTCAAAAGGGGTCCAAACAAAGGGTCCCATAAAAGAGAGATGGTTGATGGAAGTCCACCCAGGAGAACAGGCTACCTCTACTTCTGCGCCTCCCGCTGAAGACGCAGCTGTCTGAGCTCCAAACCGCTCCTTCCTCTTCTTCAGTTTCTCATCTTCCTCCACCTTCATTAAACAAGACAACCGTTTAGTAACAAAACAGGACTACGCTGGAGGCCTCAGGTGACGGTAAGACAAATTCATCAGATACGGTCCAATGGTCACCTTTTGAGAGATGGAAGAGACGTTCATGCCAAACCGCTCGGCTCTCTTCTTCAGCTGGTCCACACTCACCTTCACGTCAAACACAACACTTCGTTATTCATAAAAGCTTCATTGAAAGAATCAAAGGGTTCAAAAACATCAAATTGTTCTAGTCGGATGAAAATACTCACGGCTGCTTTGCCACTGGCCACCACACCTGAAAAAACACAGGTTTGAGTTGGATACTGCATTATATTTATAGATACACACATGCATACATATATATATATACACCATTTGACAGCGTTCTGAAGGGCACACAGAGCGTGTATCTGCTCACCTGGAGAGGGGCTTGGAGCGGTTGCAGGCAGGCCAAACCTGAACACAACATTCATCATTAGATTCAGAACCTTCACATTCAGACCCCCAAGGGAGAATAACATGGCGGAGAGACTTACCTCGCAGCTCGTACAGCCTTCTTGCTCTCTGCTGTGGCCGGTATATTAAAACGCTCTGCTCGTTTCAGCATTCGCTGATGAAATAAAACAGTTTAGTATCAATATGGGTTAAGCAATTGAGTCTCGTATTACTACCCGTCTTTCGATTTGTTAGTAGTACCTGTTTTTACGTTACCAAATGACATTAAACACATAAATTGAGGAAACAACTGATTTAAAATTTCACGGCATACAAGCAATTGCTTTGAAAGGGTTTTCCTTCTGAAAAATATATACATAAAAGTAAGACCACCTGAATCGGGTCATTGCGGCTGTGCCCTTAAATGGTATTCGTGGGATCATCGTTCTGAGAGCGGAGCTTTATTTGAATCCCAAACCACTGAATAATGCTATTGACCCGGCAGAATGGTGGACCTAGAGCCGGCTCCCGCCCAGCTGTAGGAGGGGGGCACTGGGGAAACATGGAGGACATTTAAAATCACCACATACCTCAGTGGAGGAGGCGGGGGGGACTATCTTCACCACTTTGGCCTCAGCCGGACTAGAATGAAATCAGGAACAAAACAGAGTCAGAATGGGCTTTAGAGGAACTTGTTGGTCCACTAAAGTAGAGGGGCTCAGGGCTGTACAGCACTTCAATCACACCGGCTTCTCCCCTGAAGCTTTCTCTAACTGATGAGGCTCGTCCATCAGGTTCTGTAGTGTTGTGTCCATGACGCAACACTCAGTTATGTTGCCTCTTTAGGTTTATATTACAGCCTACCATCAAATCGGTTAACACACACAACAATCTCCCGATGAAGGACGTTCATTCCCCTCTTTTTGAGAGCCGATTTCTTTCCGAGTAGTGCTGAACACACATGACAAGTGTAAACAGTTTCCCACGATGTTAACAACACATCCTTGATATTAGGGAAATAATCTGGCATTCAATATCGATATCAGCAGCCTAACTGTAGGAAATAAAGTCTGATGTTGGTACACCGAGACAAACATGGGCGAAATCCATCCTATTTCAACAAGCTTTTGTTTTTGCAAGAGAATATTGTCAAACATCCCCGTGGTGCGCTTCTACTAAACCTTCATTACCCTTTTAATTAGGCCTCTTATAGGTATAGGAGGGATAATAAAGAATCAAGCTGTTGAGAACTCTATTCCTTATGCATCTCATCCTGTTTGTTTCGGTCTACATTACTACAGTTAGAGAAACAACTTCTGGCTCCGAACAGAAGCAGGGCTGAGGTCAGCGCAGCCCGCTCTGAGGAAGGGGGGGAATCCCTTTGGCCCGACCTCAGAGAGGGTCCATCTCTGTCGCGGTATGGCGCGGCATGCTTGAACTGGTAGTGGAAATGCTAATCAGCGCGGTTCGGTAGGGCAAAAGAATGCCAACGGAAAAAACGTCATTACGTTCACTGTAAGCAGTTCAGGTCATGTACTCACTCCTCACAAGCAGCAGACTCAGAATCCTTGTTCGTGTTTCCATTAGTGGCATTGTCCTCTTTAACAAAGTCCTATTTGAAAGACAAGACAACTTAAATCGTTTTTTAAACATTATTCCACAACAGGAATCATAGCGTTTTGTCAAATAGACTAAACGCCCCGGACACATACAAACTCTTTGCACTGCGAGTTCTGCACCTCTGGTTATTTTACAACCCCTTACCTCAGTATCCTCTGCCAAAACGTCATCCACATTCACATCCAAGTCTTCCTCTGGATGGGGAGAAAGGGAGGGAAATAAAGCACGCGGTCAATTGCATACCCACAACATGATGAACGGCATACCGGGGGTGTCATGCTTTAGACATACCATGCTCCTCAAGATAGGTTTGCAGCCGGGCAATGAGGTCCCCTTTGTTACCTTTGGTCTCCAGAGCCCTTGCCTCGCACTCCTGCCTCAGCTCCGCCAGCTGAAGGAGAGCAGGAACCTTATGGTGGATCACTAATGGTTTATGCTTTATGTTTCACATACACACAGGCCACGTTGTAACTCAGCCCGTTTACTTAGAAGAAACCCGAACCCATCTGTGTGTGGAGTGAATACGTACGGTTAAACCATGTTCTAATGTTTTGTGAGCTGAAATAAAGGAAGATGTGTTGTGCACATCAGTTTAAACTATGTTCTTATGTTTTGGGTGGCTGAAATAAATGAAGAGGTGTTGAGTGCATCCATTTAAACCATGGTCATGGGTTTTGGTGGCTGAGCTATAGTAAGATGTTTAAACTGTGACTATGTTCTTGTGTTTTTGGGGCTGAAATAAAAAGGAAGATGACGCTGGGATGTGAAACGCAGAAGCATGTTGGCGCGCAGATATGCCGCCATGGTTTCATTAAAGGGAAACCCTTTAATGGCGGTAGACCGTTCTTATGAATTAATAGATTGGTATCTGTCCTTGTAATCCACTATATGCAACACATAGCTCCTAAGTAGCCTCAGGAGAACCGGTTCAGAGCTAGCCGCGCTAGCTGAGAGGAAGCAGGGAGGAGCACGCCTGATAAGTTGCACTTCGTTCATCACATTCTGCTTCTCCACTACTGATGCTACATGTGCAGTAGCTAGATATAGCCGAACCACCAGCTCCCACCTAGACAAAACCATGTAGGAGTAAGAAAATAGATATAAGGAAATTACTAACCTTCAGCTTTTGTAGCTCTATTACTTCGGCCATCTTTCTTTGTTGATGGAATCACGTCTTCCAATCAAAATGGAGCTGGTCTCCTTCTCAAGCCGCCGTCATGTGGCTCCACAGCGCCCTCTACAGCGCCCCTACAGCTCTCCTACAGTGCCCCCTAGCGGCCCAGAGGCTCAACACTCCTATATAGCGCCCCATGGCGGCTCAGAGGCTCAACCCTCCAGTGCCCTTGTATCAGTCATCCCTATTTATGTTGATACAAAATATGTTTATGCATAACATTACTATCAAAGAAGAGTTATAATTACACGACTATCATCGAAATAGACTCATAATAACATAAATATCATAGAACTAGAGTCTAAATAACATAACTATCATAGAACTAGAGTCATAATGTCATAACTATCGCCGTCTAGGCTTTGCCCTATCGGCTAATTTGAAGCTTGGAGGCAGAACCCGATCAATTTACTCCTGCTCGAGCCCAGTTACAAAGACCTAAGCCTCAATGACCTGAGTCACAAAGACCTAAGGCTCAGGGACCTGAGTCACAAAGACCTAAGGCTCAGGGACCTGAGTCACATTTGACCTAAGTCACCAAGACCCCTGTCACAAAGACCTAAGTCACATAAACCTGAGTCACAAAGACCTGAGTCACTAAGACCCCAGTCACAAAGACCTGAGTCACAAAGATCTGAGTCACAAAGACCTAAGTAACTAAGACCCCAGTCACCAAGACCTAAATCACTAAGACCCCAGTCACAAAGACCTAAGTCTCAAAGACCTGAGTCACAAAGACCTAAGTCACTAAGACCCAAGTCATAAAGACCTGAGTCTCAGGGCACATCAGACTCAGTAAGCCAGGGATGTGCAACAGCTAAATAAAACGAGATTATCCTGAGAATAGAAAAGCGATGATCAAGAGAATAGAGTGAGTCTCACTTCTGACTTATCCCGTATCAAGAAGTCCCCTCTAACGTCCGCTCCCAGAGGCATTGGAGTGACCCTCTGGCAGCTGTAACAATGAGCAGAGCAGCTAATCGCCTCACAAAACAATGAGGACGCTCTGGTTTGAACACAACGAATTTGCAAAGCTGGAGACGAAATTATGCGACAATGGACTAAAGGTTCACACAAGCAATCAAATGCACACATAACCTTCTCAATCAACGCAAAGAGTTTACGAGACAAGGGTAACAACCATTATAAATGTGGAGGACAGGATATTAAAAGTGCTAATTAAAATCTGTAACCCGTAGAGCAGGTGTAGAGCGGGTGTAGAGCGGGGGAAGAGAGGGGGAGGAGCGGGGGAGGAGTGGGGGTACAGCGGGGGTACAGCGGGGGTAGAGCGGGGGAAGAGTGGGGGTACAGCGGGGGTACAGCGGGGGTACAGCGGGGGTACAGCGGGGTTACAGCGGGGTTACAGCGGGGGTACAGCGGGGGTAGAGCGGGGGAAGAGTGGGGGTACAGCGGGGGTACAGCGGGGGTACAGCGGGGTTACAGCGGGGGTACAGCGGGGGTAGAGCGGGGGTACAGTGGCAGTACAGCGGGGGTACAGCGGGGGTACAGCGGGGGTAGAGCAGCGGAGGAGACGGGGTACAGCTGGGGTACAGCGGGGGTACAGTGGGGGTACAGCGGGGGAGGAGACGGGGGTACAGCGGGGGTACAGCGAGTGTAAACTGGTAGATGACAATGGTTCAGGCAATTGTTGTTTTTGAGAAGGAAAAGATGCATTGATTTTGGAAGCAGCAGGAAGGAGATATTCCACAGAGTGGGACACTTCAGGGATGTTACTGAAACTGATCATTGATCATAATTGTAGCATTACTCTTAGAGTGTTAAGAAGAGTTGCATTCATAAATGAATAGCAATGACAAGTATATGATTTGAATGCTTCCTTTTGTATAGTGCAGGCACATCAGGTGGAAAGATGACACTCTGTATCAGACACTGGTAGAAGTGTAGTGCCAGAAATATCTATAATCAGTAGGATCCTCGTTGTTGAGAAGCTTTCCAAATGCATAAAAATAAAGATGCAAAGGCTCGAAATCTCCCCGGATCTCATTCAAATCACAGCATTCATTAGCTGTGATTAGAAATACAACTGGATTTCCAAGCATGTTGCAAACTGACTACATTTGGAAAGGAATAAAAGGAGAGCTAACCAGGGCCAGACCCTTAAAGGAAGCCAAACCAATGTGTGCTAACAAGGTGAAATGCTATAGCAAGTTAAATTGGGTATTGTGTTAGATGTAAGACATTATATTGCTGTGTTTTTGTTAGAAAAAGGGATTCCCTTTTAAAGAAATGAAAGGCAATGTGTTGGTAAACTCTTTTATTGATTGATTGATGTTGATTCACTTATTAATAAAGATAATTATGTATCCTTGCTCAATCTGTCGGAGAGAGAACAACAACAGTTTTACAAAAACGTACCTTCCAGCTGATGAAGGAGGCAAGGACGATCCTTTGATATGAGACGTAATTTGTGTATGAAATATTTTCGTAAATTAAATTTGAGATAATTGCTTTAAAGTAAATGTTAACATTTTTATTTCACAGTTTGCCTTTAGATTATGCATACAAAGCATTGAATAAACTGAGGTAATTTCCAACCTAAATAACAGAAAAGGTTGTTTGCATAGGTCTTCAAAAACCATCCGTATGAACGTTTGCTGTTCCCCCTATCCAGTGTTCGAAGAGACAGCAATACGGCCTGCATGTCGAGGTTCTGTCTGACAGAACTCAGTGGTTGCATGCTTTTATTTTCAGTGGAAAATGCAACATTTGAAGTTTGTCATTAAAATGCTCTTTGACAACATATCAAGAGATAAATGTGCATTTGATTTCATAATTAATGTATATGAGGTTTAGTTATTTAGTTAATGTGACGGTGATAGACGCTGCTATCCTGAACCACGCAGCTCCATGCTGTTTGAATCCTTGTTTTTACATTGTGTAAGGTTGGTCATGTGAGGTGCTATGTTTTGTGTTATTTAATGTAACTGATGTTCTTTCAATAAAAACGTAGATCTTCAACAAATGTTTTTATTTTATTTTAAATGCATTTCGTTGAACAGGATAATCAGGAACATTATGATCATAAGATTATAAATGTGGTGGCTCCAGCCCTACAGGAAGTATCTCACAGACCATGAGAAAATGGCAGAAAACACTATGACATACGACATACACTCCACTGATCCAACACACATATCTGAGAATCTTAATCTCAACAAACAGTAAGTTATGAGCAATATAAGTTAAGTTGTGCATTTCAATGCACTATATATTTTTTATAACTCATAAGGGGCGTGGTGCAGGCCCCTTATGACCTTTTGACCCCATACATGAAAGACATGTCCGCAGGCAATCTGTCTTTAAATGCCAGTTCCTATCACCATCCCACTGGAAGTGGGGAACTTGAAATCAACGCCGTTGTATGCCAATTCACTCTGAGGTCGAAGGTCATGCCCCTTTTGGTGCCCTTTCAAGATGGGTAGAGATGTTCTCATCCAGCTCATAGTTCAATCCATCGCAAACAAGTGTCCAGGTGTTTCTAATAGAGCTCATGGATCAATCCATAGCATACAAGTGTCCAAGTGGTTCTTATCAAGCTCAAAGTGCAGCCACAGGGGCTTCTCTACTTTTATCCTTTTTATTGCGAGTGAGTAACACAGGAAGGCATGGTAGATAGAGCGGAGGACATGCAGCAAACAACCACGGGCAGGAATCGTACCCCGGTCGCTGCGTTAAGGACTGGGCCTTAACGGTTTGCACCGCGGCGCCTCAAACACATTCTTTTAATCTCAGTAAGGTCGAGTTTAGTTCAAAAGACAGATGGGAAACCTACCTTTGGCAGTTTGGACGGCAACTGCATGGCCAATACCATTTAGTCTCCATGTTCATCTGTGGTCAATGTGATGTGGGGACAACTGAGGGGTTGAATGAACGACAAAAATAAGAAATTGAGTTTCCACAACTCGAAAACATTTGCACCTCTTTAGTTTACGATTCTCTAAGAAGTGTACATTGAAAATTTTAATTGTAACAGACAAACTAGTGAGACAATTGTACATTTTCTGCAAGTCTTGAGTCAATAGCCACCTGAATCTGAGGCCGTATACAGAGAGAATTATAGCCTTCCTCTGTCTGTTTCTATGTTCCTGCAAGAACACAATTTTCAACGAATCAAACAAAGATATACATCAGACTACAGACTGTCACGCTGCCGAAGCATCTCTTTCTCTAAAGTCTTTGTTGTGAAAGGGATTTAGATTACATTGACAATCTTTGAGATAGCCAGTGTTGAAGTTGACGTCTTCCCGATCGTTCTGCTTGACGCAAGGCAACAAATCAGAAACAGAACAATTTAACATAGCTATCAATTTCCTGGAGATGCACAAGGAATTGTTTCATGGTCAATCAAAGACAGTGGGCAGCTTCAACGAGGATTGCAAAAACTCAAAAGCCGCTATAATGCTACCTCTTGCTACAATGCTACCTCTAGCTACAATGCTACCTCTAGCTACAATGCTACCCCTGGCTACAATGCAACCTCTATCTACAATGCTACCTCTTGCTGCAATGCTACCCCTGGCTACAATGCTACCTCTATTTACAATGCTACCTCTTGCTACAATGCTACCTCTAGCTACAATGCTACCCCTGGCTACAATGCTACCTCTATCTACAATGCTACCTCTTGCTACAATGCTACCCCTGGCTACAATGCTACCTCTATCTACAATGCTAACTCTTGCTACAATGCTACCCCTGGCTACAATGCTACCTCTAGCTAACCAGCTACCTCTTGCTACAATGCAACCTCTAGCTACAATGCTACCCCTGGCTACAATGCTACCTCTATCTACAATGCTAACTCTAGCTACAATGCTACCTCTACCTACAATGCTACCTCTACCTACAATGCTACCTCTAGCTATAATGCTACCTCTAGCGACCATGCTACCCCTGGCTACAATGCTCCCTCAAGCTATAATGCTTCCTCTTGCTACAATGCTATCTCTATCTACAATGCTACCTCTAGCTACACTGCTACCTCTTGCTACAATGCTACCTCTATCTACAATGCTACCCCTTGCTACAATGCTACCCCTGGCTACAATGCTACCTCTATCTACAATGCTAACTCTAGCTACAATGCTACCTCTACCTACAATGCTACATCTAGATGCAATGCTACCTCTAGCTACAATGTTACTCACCTGGTATTGAGACTTTAAATGACAATTGCGTCATTAATTCATTTACAGCACCATTCTAGCCTCCTGAGATTTATATAAATATTTAGGATTTGTAAGTATTAACTCAATGTGTAGGTGAAATGTGTGGAACATGGATGTAGCAAAGGAAAAGTGAAACAGTTTACTATTTGAAATTCATTGTTAGAGACGAAAAAATGTGAATGAATGCAGCATTGTTAATAAGAACGTTAAGCAGTGCCGTTTGGCATAAAACATTAGGGTGAACACTTTACCACAGTGACTTTGTCGTTATGCAGCTAGTGGGACAAAGCCGGATGAATTAAGTGAGTCACAAGCACTTTAATAATCCTTATTAACATTGCATTCCTTCATATTTATTTTATAAGCAGTCTAACTTAGAAGTAAAGTGTGGCCTATTGTTATCGGGTAACACAGAAATGACCAATCCACAACCAATTCCTTCTAACATAAATATCATTCCACTTCATCCCGTACTGATTCAGCAAGTTTTTATCCCATTCTTGCACTTCTGTAATATAATAAGACATAATTTGTTCTCATTTATGTTCGCTGATGATTAATTTCATGAAAGATAGTCATTTGTCCACTAACCCTTATCAACTCTAATTCTAGAGTTAATCCTGAGATACTTGGGACTAATTAGAAAGCTTGCTAAGCAGTCATGCGGCCCTGGAACAGATTTAGGAGCCCATAGAGAGAGGCTCTCATGCTAACCGTTAATGCTCTAGTTTTGCAAACAGCGATTTGAAGATTTATTTACTATCTACCAAGCCCTGGGTTTCCATGGAAATGCAAGAATTTCCTATTAGGAAGATTTCACCCCAGTTTATCCCAGAATACAGGAATACAAAATCTACTTACAGAACGCCCAAATGCATAATCATCTATCTATACATTTGTATGGATACAACAATGGAGTGATACAGTCTCAACTGATTTTAATATTGGCTAAACTAAACTAAACTCGTAACACAGTGTACTTATATGCAGATTTGGGACAGTTTTTAATATTGACTAAACCCAACTCGTAACAGTGTTCTTCTAACTGATTTCAATATTGACTGAATTCAACTCCTAACACAGTATACTTATATGCAGATTTGGGATTCTCTGGAAGCAGCTAACGCTTGTTACATGCAAGAGTTTATGCTTCTTATGTGATTATATGGCGCTTTTCGTGAGACCGATGCATTCTGGGATGTTTAACTTTACTGCATGCATAAATCAATTGGGCCAAATGCCCTCGCCCCTATAGGAGGATGGGCTATGGTCCCTCAGAGGCAGCACGCCGGGGATTGGGCTTCTGGGTTCTGAGAGGTGGTGAGCATTTATAAAGCGGAGGCCTCCGGCACAGTGCAGGCGTATTTCATGAGGACGGGAGGACCATGCAGACGTCTCTAGTGTTGTTGGTGCTGCTGGCCGTGGCCTCCACCACTGTGGCAAGTAAGTACGGATAATAACTGCTTCTGCACGTTTTTTTTACAAAAGATGTACAAATATGGGTTTTAATGTATGCTTTTGAAGTCTTGGCTTTTCTTGCTGCATCACTATAATGGAATATGAGTTTTAATGTATGCTTTGGAAGTCTTGGCTTTTCTTGTTGCATCACTATGATGGAATATGTGTTACATGTTCCTCATACATTATAATGGGATTGTTTGTGTCCTTAATCCTAAATTGCACAATATGTTCTACTTCAAATGTATATTTTTCGTCTAAATATATTTCTGTGACGTATTTACGCCTAAATGAAATGTAGTTGAGCATTAAAGTTAAGTATATAAAGTATTCATTAGAGATGATTGGGATCTCTTTATAAATGAATGTACCTTTCTCATGACATTGATGGTCAACCAAGCATGATCTTGAAAGGCATACCGACCATCTGACCCCTGGGTGGTGAAGTGATGACTCTTATCTCAATCATATGATCCTAGTTCACATGGGAACAAATCCCAGACATGCGCCCCTGTGTTTCCCCCTCCTTTCCCAAGCCATGAAGATATCATGTTCATCTGCTTTATTTCAAAATCCTCATTTTACCAAACTACGACATGCTTTTAGTTCTCCTTTTAGAGCCAACAAATAATCCTTTATAGATATTGAACTTCAAAGCCAAGAGCAAGGTTACAATCGAGGAGGGATTCTAGATGTACTGGGCCATCCCTTTTAATGATTTCTTTCCTAATGCTGTTTCTGTTCACCAGAATAACCCCTTCCTCTTCCCCAGACAACACACACAATGTCTGCCTCAGAGGAGGTCACCTGAAAGAGCTTACAGGATCACAGTCCGAACGACACTTAGAAGCTTTCTGGGTCAACAGCATTCAAGGCTGTGGAATTCTTAAATATCCGTTCTTAACCATAGACTCAACTAGCAGACCATCTACCCTTGAATCGAGCAATACACCAGGATGTGCAACGTGTGGATAGAATCTATCTATTTATGAGATCAGATCTCAATCTCAATAAATATCATTCTATTTACTTATGAAACATTTAATTATCACAGAGCCCAGAAATCGCTTCACAAGATACCCATCATGGAACAGTAAGATGTACCCTATCTGGAAGGACTCGGACGCTCGCTACAAAGACTCTTGGAAAGGTACCAATGGAAAGATTATAAATCCAACTGCTACATGTTCACCTATTCATCTTTCAAATGGACGAATGCATGAAACATGTGGTTTCATATTTTCCATATCGCATTTCATTTTATGCATTTTATGAAAACAAGCAGTAATATACTTAACTTGCATATGTTCATGATTGATTTTGACTGTTGTACAGGTGGAAGAGTGACATTCAACGTGGGAAACGATGCTCCTACTCTGACTGGAGCCAAAGTCACCTTCACCATTGACCTAGAGTACCCACACAACCAAAAGCTTCAACCCAACGGAGAGGTGGTCTGGGCTGAGGACTTTATACTGAATGGTACACGCTACTCACACGTACACAGACACCACTCACACTATACCCATACACATGCACACACACACACACACACACATACACACGCATAAGTGCACACGCAAACACGCACACCAAGCGGCCATGCACACAGACACAGACACAAACACACACGCACACACACACACACACACACACACACACACACACACACACACACACACACACACACACACACACACACACACACACACACTCTATCCAGTCCTAATATATTCAAAGCATTGCATTGTCTAACCAATGTTTTTTGCATTTATTGCAGGTACAAAGTACAGTGAATCGGAGCCCGTGTATCCGTCAGAGAACATTGAGGGAGAGGGGGTGTTCCCCGATGGAAAACCTTTCAACAACGACAAGAATCCCAGCTACGTGTTTGTGTGGAAGACATGGGGTAGGAGAGGCAATCCTCTTATTACTTTCAGAAACCATCCGAGCCTCCATGTAACTGAATGATGGTGACGTGATGGAGATTTATTATAACACGGCTGAGCAATATAACCCCTGATATGATCACTTGCTTCCCCTTGGCCTCTACGAACAACTATAACGCACTTCTACACATACATCTACACTACATTGTCACAATTGAATGATGATAATGATATCCCTGCAATAGTATGCAGGCTATTCATGTGTACACAAAGCAAACTTGTAAATGTTTCCAATGTTGTGCGTCTTCTCTCCGCTAGGTCAGTACTGGCAGGTGTCGGACGGCCCGTCCTCCTCCCTGACCATCGACACCGACGGCGTCCCCCTTGGCTCTTACACCGTGGACATCGTCATCTACCACTACCGCAGCAAGCAGAAGTTCATCCCTATGGGCTACGCCTCCACTCAGTTCTCCATCACTGGTAAGATAAGCTTTATGTAAAACATAGGGATCGTTTAAGTATTTATACTAGAAGCGCGGTTTCGTGGCTCAACCAATTAGTAAATTAAGAATGTAGGAAAACGGAGAGCCAACTCTGACTCCACACAGAGACTGTATGGTGATGTCTAGATCTGGTTCTGCTCCCCCGGCTGTCCTTTCTCTGTAAAGGGGACGCTTTAGTGGACGTGACCGGTTGCCCCCACTGTGTCCACATGTACGTCCCTCAGATCAGATCCCCTTCGCCGTCTCGCTGGACCAAGTGAACGACATCGTGGCCGGCGACCTGCGCTTCATCCAGAACCGGGCCATCGCCTTCACCATCGCCCTGCACGACCCCAGCCAGTACCTGCGCACCGCCGACACCACCTTCAACTGGGACTTTGGGGACCAGAGCGGGGCCCTGATCTCCAGAGAGCTGACAGTGACCCACACCTACATCCAGGCCGGCTCTTACAAGCCCCAGGTGGTGGTCCAGGCCGTCATCCCGGACAAGGCCTGTGACCCCCCAGTCGAACCCACTCAGCCCCCCCCGCCCCCCGCCGACCTGGGCACCACAGGTGAGGACTCATGATATTAACATGTACAGCATTACACCATGCTATTAACATGTATAGCATTACCCCATGCTATTAACATGTACCGCATAACACAATTAACATTTATAGCATTACACCATGATATTAACATTAACAGCATTTCACCATGCTATTAACATGTATGTGTAGAGCTACTTATTGAGGATGCATATAGTACGTATTTGGCACCAGATTTAGCAAAGAAATATCAAAATAGAAAAAAAAAAAAGAAAGAGAAAGAGAAAGAAAGAGATCAGAGAAAGTACGACTCTGACAGGTCACAGGTGAGGATGGTGATGTCTCCGTGGGGATCAGTGATCTTGTGTTCTGTGGTGAACAGTGATCTTGTTCCCCACAGTGAGGGTGTCAGCGCTGGGCTCTGCAGTCCCTGTTCTGGGGTCCCCCAAGGCCCTCAACGTGAACGCTGCTCCCTCTGACACCGAGGGGGAGAGCCCCGAGGAGGAGGCCTCCACCAGCCAGCCCGCCGCCCGTTCAGCGCTCGCTGGGACCCCCAACGCCGTCTCCCACGACGCCGAGCGCCAGGCCCCGCCCGGACCTGCCGTCCGTGAGTACAGCTGGCGGTGTGCGTCGTGGGTGGAGGTACCGGGTTGGGTTCTGATTGACCGTGGATGACAGATCCGCTCCCCTGGCTCTCCGCACCAGGTGCTGGGAAGACTCTGACGGGCCAAGCCGTGGTGGCGGTGGTTGCTAAGCGAGCCGCTGGAGAGAAGCCCTCTGAGGACGACGACTGTGTGATCTACCGCTACGGCTCCTTCTGCACTGGCATCCAGGTGATCGGTGAGTGACACGATACTTTATTACATTCATCAGTAGCAGCAGAGAACCCGTTAAGGAGACACCGCCATCCCTGTTATAACCTGTTCCTGCATCTTATTTTTTCTTTTTAGAGGGGATTGAGAAAGTCGATATAATGCATATGGACAATGCTTTGATGCCGACGACTGAGAAGCATGTCATAGATCTTACGGTGACCTGCCAGGGAAGGTGATTGCTCCTGCATAGTACTTACTAAACTTTAAATTAAACGTTTGATTAATTAATAAAAGAAGCTACCTTTAAGAATGATACACATTGCATTCCTCTAATGGGGTTTTGTGAGTTGTGGTTCAGTCCTTTTCATACGTTGAATACGTTTTATAAACTGTGTCTCCAGCCTCCCCAAAGAGGTGTGCAGTGTGATCCTGGATGCAGAGTGCCTGAGACCCCTTCACACAGAGTGCAACATGGTGGAACCCACCAAGGAATGCCAGCTGGTGCTTCGTCACTTCTTCAATAACTCGGGGGTCTACTGCATTAACGTGTCCATGGCCAACGATGTCAGTCTGGCTGTGGCCAGCGCTAAAGTCAGCGTTCACATGGGTAGGAACTATGAACTGAGCAGCTTTATGGCCTGTGAAACCATGGCGATTACCAAACCGTTAAAAACACACGAGCACCAGCAGTGTTTGCAGCTTGCTTTGGACCAGGACATGGCTTTGTGTCTAAGACGTGAACGTATTGTGTGATGATCCTCAGACTCCAGCCTGTCCCCGACCGGCGCTGGAGCCTTGGTGCTGGGGGTCCTGGCCGTGGCGTTGGCCGTAGGAACAGCGGCATTCTCCTACAAGTGAGGAATCATCGTCTAAATGAGGAGCATTTGTGATGTTAAATGGAGAAGGCTGCATACACTTCCGTTCAAAGGTTTTTCTGGACATTTAGAAATGTCGTTATAATTGAAATTAAAAAGTACTGTTTTTTTCAACAAAGATAACATTAGATTAATGAGAAATACAGTCTTGATTGTTTATGTGGTAAATGACAATTCTAGCTGGAAACGGCATATATCTTATGGAATATCTAAATATTGTACAGAGGCCCATTTCCACTGACCTTCCCCCCTTCGTTCTAATGGTACATTGTTTAGCTAATCCTGTTAAAAGGCTAATGATTAGAAAACCCATGTGCAATTATGTTAGCAGCTGAAAACTGTTGAATAAGCAGCTGATCTTTTCATCCGGTCTCAACAGGCGTTTTAAGGTCTATCGTCCTCTGAAGGAGGACTTACTGCCGGCAGAGGCTCAGGGCAGCCTGGCCCCAGCCTGCTCTGGAACAACGATGTTCCAGAACTATCTGCACCGCCAGGGAGCCGTCGACCACTGTCCTCTACTGCAGGACAGGCTGGTGTGATAGCCAACATCTGAGGCTAATGCTACGTTACACAAAACAACATCTGATTTCATCACATTAGCAACACAAAATGTCTTTTTATACATTTTTCTACGTACCCATGTGAACCATTTTTAAACAAAAGTCACCTTGATATTAAATATAATTTGGTTCTCTGCTTAAATGTTTGCCGTAGTTGAAATTATGATTTCCTGTTTTCCCCAAAATTGAAATATTGCTGTTTTAGTTCCAATTTTAGGCAGGGGACAAGTTTTTCCAATAAATGTTTTCAAGCGTTTTCCTTTTTTTTATTCATGTGAGAAAGGATTGATGCTGGGAGCTGACGGATTAGCTTGGCAGATGTTTGCAGATGTCTCCCCATTGGAGCGAACATGAGATGGAGGGCAGGAAGCATTCAATGGATATAAATGTGTTAAAATATATGTTGCTGGTTTATGGTGGGACAAACCAAGGTTTGCTGATATGATGCTATCTAGCAAGGTTAATATGTTTTGTTTTTTTCAATGTTTGATAAATCCTTTAAAATATGGATAGATTGTTATGCATTTCAATTTATTTATTTGATGACAATAATTATTATTTAATTCTTCTGATATTTTACTTGAACATTTGGTTCCACACGTTGACATAAACTGTACTGCAGTTCTATTCTAACTGTACACCATTTCAATTCCAGCCCCCAAACCTAGGTTTCACATTTACTGTGTAATCCTTCCCTGTAGTCAATGAAAAAGTACACAAACGTCAATTGAAATCAACCTTTATTATGGATCAACACCCGGAAGTGCATGCAGCACTGTTTTCAGACCATTCTTGTCTATTTTTAATACTCCTCTCCTTCCTCCTCTCCCTCACCCTCAACTGAATCAACTCCCACCTCCTCATAATCCTTCTCCAGGGCTGCCATGTCCTCCCTGGCCTCAGAGAACTCTCCCTCCTCCATACCCTCACCCACATACCAGTGCACAAAGGCCCGCTTGGCATACATCAGATCAAACTTGTGGTCAAGACGAGCCCAGGCCTCTGCGATGGCAGTGGTGTTGCTCAGCATACATACAGCCCTCTGGACCTTGGCCAGATCTCCACCAGGAACTACAGTGGGGGGCTGGTAGTTGATGCCAACCTTGAAACCAGTTGGGCACCAGTCTACGAACTGAATCGAGCGTTTGGTTTTAATGGAGGCAATGGCAGCATTGACATCTTTGGGCACCACATCACCACGGTACAAAAGGCAGCAGGCCATGTATTTGCCGTGGCGTGGGTCGCATTTCACCATCTGATTGGCCGGCTCAAAGCAGGCATTGGTGATTTCACCCACAGAGAGCTGCTCATGGTATGCCTTCTCAGCAGAGATGACCGGGGCATAGGTGGCCAGAGGGAAATGAATACGGGGATAGGGCACCAAGTTGGTCTGGAACTCTGTCAGATCAACGTTAAGAGCACCATCAAAACGGAGGGAAGCAGTGATGGAGGACACAATCTGACTGATCAGCCTGTTGAGGTTGGTATAGGAAGGACGCTCAATATCTAGGTTCCTACGGCAAATATCATAGATGGCCTCATTGTCTACCATGAAGGCACAGTCAGAGTGCTCTAGGGTGGTGTGCGTGGTGAGGATGGCGTTGTAGGGCTCCACCACAGCAGTGGAGACCTGGGGAGCTGGGTAGATGGAGAACTCCAGTTTGGACTTCTTGCCATAGTCAACTGATAGACGCTCCATCAGCAGGGAGGTGAAACCAGAACCGGTGCCACCTCCAAAGCTGTGGAACACCAGGAAGCCCTGGAGCCCAGTGCACTGGTCAGACTGGAAACCAAGAAAGCACAAGGTCAGACAAAGATAGCAATTTGTATTGGGACAGTTAATGGTTCTTCATACTGAGATACCTACCAGCTTGCGGACCCTGTCCAGCACCAAGTCGATGATCTCCTTGCCGATGGTGTAGTGTCCACGGGCGTAGTTGTTGGCTGCATCCTCCTTACCAGTAATCAGCTGCTCAGGGTGGAACAGCTGGCGGTAGATCCCAGAGCGCACCTCATCTGAAACCAGCAAAGATTTGGTTCTGTTCATGCTCAATGGTGTATTGCATTTAATAAATAAAACATTGCAGAAGTGAGGGGAACCTACCAATGACAGTTGGCTCCAGGTCTACAAAAACAGCCCTGGGGACGTGCTTCCCAGCTCCAGTCTCACTGAAGAAGGTGTTGAAGGAATCATCTCCTCCTCCCAGAGCCTTATCACTGGGCATCTGCCCATCAGGCTGGATCCCATGCTCCAGACAGTAGAGTTCCCAGCATGCATTGCCAATCTGGACACCGGCCTGACCAACGTGGATGGAGATACACTCTCGCTGTGGAAGGAAACCAAATTGTAATTTCGTTTTGATAATGCATGTGTCTGTTCATTGTATGTTTATATTGATTGAAAAACAGCTCAATGAGCAATGTATGTCCCATATGATAGATCTCTGCTCCCTGTACACGTCGTATGCTGCCACTGCACTGGTGAGAGACACCACACAGCGCTGTAAGCTGCAGCATTGGTTATACTGCAGGCTGTTGTGGGTGTCACTACCCGTGCTCGGATCACACTACCACCGAACACAGCGGTGGTCCACACTGGACTGCAGTGCATGCCCCATACTCAATGGTTTTTAAGATAGCATTGGGAAATTGTACCAAACTGTATCAGGGTGAAGTTGTTGAATAATTGGGTAGTATCTCTTTCGATGCTGCACTTTTTAGACTTGTGCCACTCCCCCTCTCACTCTTCACAGCGTCATTCTGTGACCTCAGGTATCGTGGTTTTGGGCTAGGCATGACTCGAAGAGTGTAAAGGTTCTACATGTGGTTTATTTAGAGACACAAGGTAAATGGACGTGCACCCTGGAGTGGTTCCTGAAGCGTCTCCTGGACACAGCTGAATCCTCAGTCTGTATTTGTATAGGTGGAAGGGTTATTGAAGCCTAAAGGGTCTGATTTACCAGGTAGATCTCCAGTGTGTATTGGTATGGGTGGAGGAGTAAAAAGAAAAAAATGATGTCTTTGGTGTACAACCTATTTATTGTGAGTCATTGTCATATAATGCAAAATAATTTCTGAAGTAAAGCAAAAGTAAGGCGAGGGAATGCACCACATATTGCGAGGTACTGCAAAATAAATAAAACCCCCTCCATCACCTCGATAGTGGGTTCAACAGGCCTACTACATCAGAACACCTGACCATGACATCAGAACATCAACCCATAAACCTCTCCATAACCTTGACCACACCACAACCAGCTGGACAAGGTCCAGAGGAGTTCCAGGCTTCCACGCACTGGACCAGACTAACTGGTTCTGGACCGGTTCTACTGCCCTGAATGAAACTGTTTATGGTCACGACTACCTTGACCAACGATTGGCTTGGTTCCAGGCCTAAAACTCTTTATATAACGTTTTTATGAAAAGTCAACGGTGAAAATGAATGGGAAATATATTTCCGGAACCAGAGCTTTTCAAAAAGGGGCGCGACACTGTTAGCTCTGTTGCCTCTATCAAACGATGCTCCCGCTACAGAATCACGTTATTTTACAACACTAATCACTCAATGTACACTGTTAGAATATGTGGAACATATTTTTATACTGTATTATAGGGTCTTTATTTGAGATTTCAGGAGTACAGTATGACTATTTTAAACCACTACACCGTAAATCAATAGTGTCGTCATGCGCATGCGCGGATCTACCAGGTAGCAAAATCTGACAAGGGAGCATTAATTTGCCGAACACTGGTAGGGCGTTCTCTTCATTAATTAAAATGCGCCTTCAGACCACGAAATAAGATTTTGTATAAATATATACACATTGAGGCTATACAAATAGCCTTATAGGCCTATAAAGGCTATAATAAGAATATTAAATGTGACGGTCTTATTTGTTTTGTGGTATTTAGATAATCACCTAAATGCGTTTTATGCGATTATAATTATAACTATTTCAGATGCCCCTCCCTGCTTTAGAGAAGAGGAGGAATTGTCAAATTTTGCCATGCACCACCAAACCAAACCATAGATGCATGGAAATTAGCTCAATCGATCCCTTGACGGTATCTACACGTTATTCAAGGCACTATTGTTCTCGATCCCAATCACACTGCAAAATGACATGCATGTTCTCACACATAAAGACTAATTCGATATCTAAATATCTATATAAATTGAAACGGTGGTTCCTATTGTTCCGGGCGAGGTGTGACGTCGATACCAGACCCCGTCCTCTGCTTCCCTCAATTCAGAAAACACTACGGTAATAATTGTAGACACTAACAGCTGAATAAACGACCCCACTTACCATGTTTTCTGGAGTGGTTCAAACCAAAAAAGGACAATTAAATACGGATTTATCCTTCTTTATTTGTGTCTGTATTATTCTAGCAACGGGGATGAGCCACCACTGCTGCAGGGGAAGGCGTGCAGGAGCGTTCTGCAGGGTGCGCTCTGCTGGCAAGAGAGGACCCTTCTACACCCCCCCCCCCCCCCCCCCCCCCCCCCCCCCCCCCCCCTTCCCCCCCCCCCCCCTCCTACTTAGTTAATTTTCTAAGATATATCCTGTATCCTATATCAGACCGTCACATTAAATATTCTTATTACCTTCCAATATGTTTGGAAGATATATTTATCGTTTCTTATTAAATCAAAGCAATTAAAATAAACTATTCATGAATTATTCATGAACTATACTCGTCTAATAACATTGGACCAACAGCATTGAATTATACTAGTCTAAAAAAATTGAATTATACTAGTCTAGCAACATCGAATTATGTCTAGGAACATTGAATTATACTAGTCTAACAACATTGTATTATACTAGTCTATCAACATGAATTATACTAGTTTAACAACATTGAATTATACTAACAATATTGTGCTTTATGCCGTATATTTAGTCTTCATTTTAGAGGAATTTGTTGATTCAAAGTATGCGCCAGATTGTGGGCAAATTTATGCAAAATGGCCGAATGCTCTGGATGCCGATTGTGCAAACGTCCGTGTTGCTGAGGCCGCGCCCCTATCAAGCCACCACCCCCCCTCCGTGCCCTAGTTTCCTACAGTGACATCACTCCGCGCTCGGCTCACCGACTCACTCTCTCTGCAGGCTTCTGCTATCGGGCTGAAAAGTATTATTTTTCATTATGTTTTTTTTGTCGGAGGATTTTAGAGTAAACCTGTTTTAGTGCATTTGATTGAATAACTAGCATCTAATAGGCCTATAGAAGAGCCGCAAATGGGGCTCTTCAGAACGGACCAGTCCACACCGGGCCATTGGGGCGAGCCTCCCTACTAAAGCTCCCCTCCTGCCCTCGATGACCTAGGAAAGGCTACGGTGGTTTTACAATAATAAGTAAAACACACTCGCTGCCCGATAAAATTCCTTTTTATCCGAAAGGGAAATGAGGAGGAGAAGGGCCTCCGAGCCGAGTAGCCTTTGTGGTTGTTATACTGGATATGGCCATCAGGGGATGAGGCGGAGGGGCGTTGGCAACGACGGCTCCACGTCCTGAGACCTAGAAAACACAATTTCCCCGCCCCCTCGTGATGCTAATCCCCAGCAGCTGTGGGCGGGGCTTGGCCTGAGCAGCTGTGGACGGAGCAGCTGCGCGCTCGAAGCCAGAGAGGATAAAGAGCTTGTGCCCCTCCCTCGGATTAAGAAAAAACCTCTCCGTCCCTGACAAGAAAGGACCAGATTTGAAATATGATAAAGGCTGCGCACCTATTTTTCCAATAAATAATGGCAAACAGTACCCATCCCAAATGTGCTCCGTGTCGTAGTATCGCGGTGGAGTCTCTTTGTCTTCCTCTCGTCTCATTCTGCTGGCAGTTGCACTGCTCTCCATTGGTGCGATTTAGGCCAGGTCACGTGATCGTCCGATGAAGGCGGGTTATGTTGAAGCCCGGCTGTATCCTGGCAACTCCGGCTTTTTTCCCCTTCCCTAGCAACGGCTGTATCTATGGGAGTAGAGCGTGGGGGGTTGGGCGTCTCGCTCGCTGGCCCTCTCTCCCCATGAGCAGCTCAGAGATGGACCCACCACACTCAGAAAACAAGATTAAGATTATTACAAATGTCCAATACATTGTACCTTTTGCTTAACATTGAGGAAAGAATAGTTAGCCTTTCTTAACAGATTTGCTGGTATTTTTGTGTCAACGATTTCGCAGCGTGTGTATCAATGCACTCGATGCTTAGCCATTGTCTCCTCAACTGTCTCTTATTTATTCGGATTTATTATATTCCAGGATATTTAAGGTATGCCTATATTCAATGTTCTGTTCAAAATTATAATTCTGAACACGCTACATGCAAATGCAAGCTCTGAAAGAGGAAAGGGCTTCTATATTATGGACGGATGAGAGCAGCCTACATTTGAACACAAAGGCATGGTTACTACTCCATTCGAGAGGATCTGGGTGGGGTCTGGGGGGTGGGCTTTAATGAGTTTTCCAGTAGAAGCCCTCCGCAGCATTTGAAGTGAAAGATTGATTGGAACCTGACCAATAGCAACCCAGTAGACGAAATGGACGGGCCAGACATGGATAAATAGAGCATGCTGTCAACGGTGCTGCATCACCTCTTACATCGACCCCTTAACTGTCGCATTGTAAGACGCCCTTACGAGGAGCATCTGCAATCTGCAAACCACTAAAGCATAGAGAAAATGGTAAGACCACTGTCTAATATTACTCCGGGATGAGTTGTATTTACCTTTCCGTATTGGTCTATAGGTGTCATGTATCACTCTTCTTTGACTTAATTTCGATAAAATAAATTAAGAGAAAATGTTTCCATTGTTTTGTTGATTGCAAAAGAAGCGCAGGTGCGTTTAAATTGGCATGGCCCAGGCTGGGGTCCGCGTACACGGAACACGGTTTTATTTTAGATTGCGATGGAAAGACCGCTTCCATTCTGTACAGTGCAGTGCTGCTGCTATTTGCAGCTACTTGAGATATTTCTGCATTTCTAAGATCGGTGCTTCATCACGACAACAACAGCAATATAGGATTCAGGTGGAAAGACGCGCACAGGCAGTGCTCTCTCCGTCAAATGCTCCACGCCCAAAGAACCGATCGACAGAATTGATAATGGACATGTCGGCCTGGCTACCTGCTACTCATTAACAATGATGTCAGAAAGTGACACAGCTGAGCCACGCCCATTTAATATTTCACCCAATAAGAGACCGAGAGAAAGAAAGGGGTTTAAACAGGCTGCTGTGAAAGTTTATTGAATGAAATGTTATTAGTGCTCTATCATCTTGCATAATGGCATGATTTGATAATTTCCATAAAAATATTATAAGTTTTTTTTTTTTTAAGTTACACCATTTACATCATTTATTTTCCTCCCCAGCGTGAGTGTATCTCCATCAATGTGGGTCAGGCCGGTGTCCAGATTGGCAATGCATGCTGGGAACTCTACTGTCTGGAGCATGGGATCCAGCCTGATGGGCAGATGCCCAGTGATAAAGCCATCGGAGGAGGAGATGATTCCTTCAACACCTTCTTCAGTGAGACTGGAGCTGGGAAGCACGTCCCCAGGGCTGTTTTTGTAGACCTGGAGCAAACGGTCATTGGTGAGTTCTAGTACATCACATTGATAGCAAAGCCTGTGAAGCACAATGAGAATCATAGAGGGTTGTTATTCGTTAAAAACCTAAACTTGAATAGGACAGGACTTGAATAGCTTCCCACACACATGCCTATTCCCAAAACTCGAATTCATTCTTTAATATATTTTTAACAAAATATAATTGTAATCCAGGACCTTGCAAAGCATTTCCCATTTCTTAACTCTAGCTGTTATGTTTGTATAGTGACAGTTCATTCTTCCACCTACATCCAACCCCTTGAAGGCCATGAGAAGAACTACAAGCTAGGAACAGATGGTCATGGCTGCTGCTTGATTCACAGGATATATGTCCCTTTAGACCCTCAATAACCCTCTTATCCCATCCCAGATGAGGTGCGCACTGGGACCTACCGCCAGCTGTTCCACCCTGAGCAGCTGATTACTGGTAAGGAGGATGCAGCCAACAATTACGCCCGTGGACACTACACCATCGGCAAGGAGATCATCGACCTGGTGCTGGACAGGGTCCGCAAGCTGGTAGGTATCTCAGTATGAAGAACCATTAACTGTCCCAATACAAATTGCTATCCTTGTCTGACCTTGTGCTTTCTTGGTTCCCAGGCTGACCAGTGCACTGGGCTCCAGGGCTTCCTGGTGTTCCACAGCTTTGGAGGTGGCACCGGTTCTGGTTTCACCTCCCTGCTGATGGAGCGTCTATCAGTTGACTATGGCAAGAAGTCCAAACTGGAGTTCTCCATCTACCCAGCTCCCCAGGTCTCCACTGCTGTGGTGGAGCCCTACAACGCCATCCTCACCACGCACACCACCCTAGAGCACTCTGACTGTGCCTTCATGGTAGACAATGAGGCCATCTATGATATTTGCCGTAGGAACCTAGATATTGAGCGTCCTTCCTATACCAACCTCAACAGGCTGATCAGTCAGATTGTGTCCTCCATCACTGCTTCCCTCCGTTTTGATGGTGCTCTTAACGTTGATCTGACAGAGTTCCAGACCAATTTGGTGCCCTATCCCCGTATTCATTTCCCTCTGGCCACCTATGCCCCGGTCATCTCTGCTGAGAAGGCATACCATGAGCAGCTCTCTGTGGGTGAAATCACCAATGCCTGCTTTGAGCCGGCCAATCAGATGGTGAAATGCGACCCACGCCACGGCAAATACATGGCCTGCTGCCTTTTGTACCGTGGTGATGTGGTGCCCAAAGATGTCAATGCAGCCATTGCCTCCATTAAAACCAAACGCTCGATTCAGTTCGTAGACTGGTGCCCAACTGGTTTCAAGGTTGGCATCAACTACCAGCCCCCCACTGTAGTTCCTGGTGGAGATCTGGCCAAGGTCCAGAGGGCTGTATGTATGCTGAGCAACACCACTGCCATCGCAGAGGCCTGGGCTCGTCTTGACCACAAGTTTGATCTGATGTATGCCAAGCGGGCCTTTGTGCACTGGTATGTGGGTGAGGGTATGGAGGAGGGAGAGTTCTCTGAGGCCAGAGAGGACATGGCAGCCCTGGAGAAGGATTATGAGGAGGTGGGAGTCGATTCAGTTGAGGGTGAGGGAGAGGAGGAAGGAGAGGAGTACTAACAGAAGTTGACTTGAAAGATCCATGATCCTGCATACCTATGGAATCTTCAAAAATCTCAAATAAAATGAAACTTCCAACATCTGCTGGTGCCCAGTGTTATGTGTGTATTTTTTCAAGGATTTCTATTAGTGGACCATTAGTTGTTTTGCAGCATTCCCAATGAATATATCTATATCTAGAGATATACCCTGTATATCTATCTATCTATCTATCTATCTATCTATAGAAAGGGCAATGTGGTT
This sequence comes from Gadus morhua, assembly GCF_902167405.1. Lineage (NCBI taxonomy): Eukaryota > Metazoa > Chordata > Actinopteri > Gadiformes > Gadidae > Gadus > Gadus morhua. Next base: position 5,681,384 of record NC_044048.1, on the reverse strand, counting down.
GATTGATTTTAATGTCACGATATGCATTACACAAACACACAGATCAGTCTAACTTTGTTCTGAATAAAGTTCTTAAGTTACATATGTGTGGATTTTTCAAAGAAAAAAAAAACGTGTGTATTTAAAAATTGCTAGAGAAATTAGAATAACAATAATGTAATTTTTATAAATTTTCACAATAAACTGGTGGTTTTAAACTTCTTCCACAGCAGAGTGATTCTAGAACCTATTTAGTGGTTGAAGCCCCACTGTTTAGTCTCGGCCCCCCTGCTAGCATTAAGCTAACCGGTAAGATTTTCACCCAGATTGTTGGCGGACTGATACTCTGAATGAAAACAGTATTGCGTTGATGGAGCAATAGGAAAATACTCCTTGATTATATATAGCCCATGGATTTATAACATAAACAGTCTTCATCTGGATGCCTCCCTCCAAAAGCAAGAAGCCTCCATTATAAGCCATTGCAGATCTTTCTGTGGCTAAATGTCTGAATGGGCCATGATCCAGAGTATCAAGAGTTTCCTTTGAGATGGTTTGATTCTAACACTGTGACATGTTTAGAGCTTGGCGATTCATTTGGAGAAGAAACATGTGTTCATCTAGTATGTTGGACGATTGAAGTTAATTTATCAGATTATAGATACATTTTTAGAAATGTCATCACAGGCATTACTACAAACATTGTCAATTTATTAAACTGCTTTAAATAAGTCAAATAAACAAGGAACACTTCTGCTTGGTAACCATACCCACATTATTGGACCATTTTACCTATCAATGCTGATCTCTAAGGTTAGCAGATAATTGTTTTACTGGATGAGTTTATAGGCCTATCCAATCCTTAGCACATATTCTGATGGATTGTGTTATGGTTCTTGACCGTTTTATATTCTTAATTTGTTTGCTGAGTAGTGTAAGTAGGCCTGATCATGTTACGCTTCGTCCCAAAGCTCACCATATCCACCAAAAACCTGCAGTCAAACAGCCAAGCATTCAGTAACATTAGCTGCCTCGGATTCCTCAGCTCCCCCAGATGAGTCACATCACATTGAACAGGAATTGCTCGGAACATTTGGTCAAATATCATAGTCTGTGGTGAGGTAGGGCTTCAGAGCCCCTGACGAGGCTGTGAACTACAGGCTTGATGTTGACTCGGGACGGGATTCTCAGTAGCCTTTTCCAACCTGAGAATGATGTCCAATCGAGCGACTACAGCAGACAAATCCTACCCAGTCACGAGACCAGCGTCAATGAAAAGGAGAACATTAAAATATGTTATATGTATGACAAAGATGTCTCTTTGTGTAGCCTCCACCTATACCCAAAGCACCGGTCCCGTGTGGGTACCGTTCATGCTGCCATATGGTCCTGCGATGTTTCCAATTCACAGGTCTGCGTTCTGTGCTGCAGTTTATTAAAACAGTTTATTAAAACAGAAACAAATGTTGTGCGCACTGATCTCCTGCACCTGCTCAGACGGCGGATCATCTACCGGCTGACCAAATGAGCTAATGTGCGTGCATTAATGAAGCGTCCTCTAAGGTCCATTCATTGTAGACTTTACCATTTAAGATCACGAAATACAGATACTAGCCTACTCGTCATCTGCAATTGAAAAATGATGAATGTGAACTTGGTGAAAGCATTCAGGAAAACAGGGCTACTCCCCTGTGTGATAACGGCACCTTGCCCCCTCAGATGAAGAGCGCCTCGCCGCGTCACGGATCCGCCTCAGACACCGCGCACCTCAGCAGCGACCACGCACCAGACTTGTCCCTTTACATTGAATAAACTCGACGAGCAAAATGGTAAGCCTTAATTTACGCTATGTTATTTTAACCATGATTGCTTTACTTTGATATTCGAATTTGAGTCGTTTATTTTGCTGATTGGAATTGGGTTTTGGGAGATTTTTCACAATTTACTTGTCACATCGTGTTATGGTTATGATTATACCTTCTTTTTTTTTAGCACAGCCTTTAAGCAATGAAATAAATGTATTCTAGATACCATATTTATGTACAGGCCTTTATTATTTTAGATTTAGGTCTTTAATTCATTGTACGTTGCTGCCATGCAAAACATGGTCTAATCCTCTTCCCACATTGCTGCTCTGTAAATCAGATTAGACTCCTTGAACAGACATTTTGTTACAAAGCCACCAGCCTATTTTCTAGAGGTCTCAGTGTGCAGTACATAAAACGAATCTATATCACGCAATTTGTTCTTTATAAATCGAGAACCGAATGTACCATTTGTGTCATCCGATGTCGTCGTCGTCTTCCCTCCCCCCGCGTAACCAAACAGTAGGCCTACTAATCAGGAATAATGGAAAAAATAAAGACAAAGACAAAGACAGATCATTCAAACGACAGATGGGGGAAAAGTGTGCTCATTATATTTTAAAGAGACCGAAGTCTACAACATTTCTGCCCTATCTCTCCATGGAAGTCTATGCGCAATATGCCATGGTTTTACGTCATAGAAAAGCTCTGCAGAAAAAAAACATGGGTTGGGTTGTTCCTTAAAATATGTGCGGGGAAAAGGCAGAGCCAAGGCAGGATTTATTTTTGACAAGCTTTCTCAGCTAATTCCAAGTGTGTGATCCAAGTATTTGTGAGTTTCAGACTTAATAAAATACATTTAAGTAAAAACACGACATACACTCACATTATCATCTCAGTCCAAAGAACATAAGCTCTAATCTCAAACCTCTTCTTACCCCCCAGCGTGAGTGTATCTCCATCCATGTGGGTCAGGCCGGTGTCCAGATTGGCAATGCATGCTGGGAACTCTACTGTCTGGAGCATGGGATCCAGCCTGATGGGCAGATGCCCAGTGATAAAGCCATCGGAGGAGGAGATGATTCCTTCAACACCTTCTTCAGTGAGACTGGAGCTGGGAAGCACGTCCCCAGGGCTGTTTTTGTAGACCTGGAGCCAACTGTCATTGGTAGGTTCCCCTCACTTCTACAATGTTTTATTTATTAAATGCAATACACCATTGAGCATGAACAGAACCAAATCTTTGCTGGTTTCAGATGAGGTGCGCTCTGGGATCTACCGCCAGCTGTTCCACCCTGAGCAGCTGATTACTGGTAAGGAGGATGCAGCCAACAACTACGCCCGTGGACACTACACCATCGGCAAGGAGATCATCGACTTGGTGCTGGACAGGGTCCGCAAGCTGGTAGGTATCTCAGTATGAAGAACCATAAACTGTCCCAATACAAATTGCTATCTTTGTCTGACCTTGTGCTTTCTTGGTTTCCAGTCTGACCAGTGCACTGGGCTCCAGGGCTTCCTGGTGTTCCACAGCTTTGGAGGTGGCACCGGTTCTGGTTTCACCTCCCTGCTGATGGAGCGTCTATCAGTTGACTATGGCAAGAAGTCCAAACTGGAGTTCTCCATCTACCCAGCTCCCCAGGTCTCCACTGCTGTGGTGGAGCCCTACAACGCCATCCTCACCACGCACACCACCCTAGAGCACTCTGACTGTGCCTTCATGGTAGACAATGAGGCCATCTATGATATTTGCCGTAGGAACCTAGATATTGAGCGTCCTTCCTATACCAACCTCAACAGGCTGATCAGTCAGATTGTGTCCTCCATCACTGCTTCCCTCCGTTTTGATGGTGCTCTTAACGTTGATCTGACAGAGTTCCAGACCAACTTGGTGCCCTATCCCCGTATTCATTTCCCTCTGGCCACCTATGCCCCGGTCATCTCTGCTGAGAAGGCATACCATGAGCAGCTCTCTGTGGGTGAAATTACCAATGCCTGCTTTGAGCCGGCCAATCAGATGGTGAAATGCGACCCACGCCACGGCAAATACATGGCCTGCTGCCTTTTGTACCGTGGTGATGTGGTGCCCAAAGATGTCAATGCTGCCATTGCCTCCATTAAAACCAAACGCTCCATTCAGTTCGTAGACTGGTGCCCAACTGGTTTTAAGGTTGGCATCAACTACCAGCCCCCCACTGTAGTTCCTGGTGGAGATCTGGCCAAGGTCCAGAGGGCTGTATGTATGCTGAGCAACACCACTGCCATCGCAGAGGCCTGGGCTCGTCTTGACCACAAGTTTGATCTGATGTATGCCAAGCGGGCCTTTGTGCACTGGTATGTGGGTGAGGGTATGGAGGAGGGAGAGTTCTCTGAGGCCAGAGAGGACATGGCAGCCCTGGAGAAGGATTATGAGGAGGTGGGAGTCGATTCAGTTGAGGGTGAGGGAGAGGAGGAAGGAGAGGAGTACTAACAGAAGTTGACTTGAAAGATCCATGATCCTGCATACCTATGGAATCTCCAAAAATCTCAAATAAAAATGAAACTTCCAACATCTGCCGGTGCCCAGTGTTATGTGTGTATTTTTTCAAGGATTTCTATTAGTGGACCATTAGTTGTTTTGCAGCATTCCCAATGAATATATCTATATCTAGAGATATACCCTGTATATCTATCTATCTATCTATCTATCTATCTATCTATCTATCTATCTATCTATCTATCTATCTATCTATCTATCTATCTATCTATCTATATATAACTTATGGCATTACCTATATGAATACATTGATTGTCATAGGTTTCTTGTGTTCGGTTGAATATAGTATTGAAATGTGCACTTGACTAGAATTTATTTTAAAGTGGGTCTGTTGAGGCATTTTCCTAAGTACATGAATCCTTAAACATGAAAAGCAAATAAACATATATCTTTTATATTTAAGTGTTAACAATACAAGAAGGAATTGTTTAAATAAACCACCCCTATGATTTGTAATTTGGTGAGAAAATCTGTCTCAAAGACCAGTTATTTCTGAATAAATATTTGCTCATCATAAGAGCTTTTGTTCTGGTTTAACGAGACAATAAAACACATTAATGAATGGAATATCTTACCTATTGAAGGCAAAATGGTTGACAGGGGAGGCAGGCTATATCTGTGAGGACTGCTTTGGGCGATATTCACATTTTGAATGACTAATAAAACAGGCCTTCAAGACTAAAGGAATCAGACCTAGTGACACAGCGAATTGTGTGTGTGTGTGTGTGTGTGTGTGTGTGTGTGTGTGTGTGTGTGTGTGTGTGTGTGTGTGTGTGTGTGTGTGTGTGTGTGTGTGTGTGTGTGTGTGTGTGTGTGTGTGTGTGTGTGCGAGAGAGTGTGTGTGTGTGTGTGTGTGTGTGTGTGTGTGTGTGTGTGTGTGTGTGTGTGTGTGGGTGTGGGCGGGTGTGTGTGTGTGTGTGTGTGTGTGTGTGTAAGAGGAGGAGAGAGTTATTATAACATGCCTTAACATAATAAGACTTCATGCAATAACATAAATGCTGTTCCCATCATAAAATGTAGTGTAGGGTGAATGCCAGTGACTAAGAAATAGGTATTTAACCGCAAATAGGATTCAGTCTCAGACTCCAGACTCTAATTTCGCCTCTTTCGACTGCCCCACTTTATGCAGAGTCGTCCCTTGTCGTGACAATGAACGAACAAGACATGCTGTGCTGGTTCATCCAATAGAAACGTGCTCATGTGACACTCAGCCAATGGGATTGAGCAGCCCCTTTCCGCGACGAGGAAGTATAAAGGAGCCCGCCTAAAGGGGGCCAGGCCTAGATCCTTCTTACATCGACCCATAAAGGTCTGCCTGTAAGAAATTACTGCAATCCTCGTGTTTCGTCTAATCTTCTATTTTTCTACTTCTATTTTTTGACGCATCAGAAAAAATGGTGAGCGTGATAGTTTTCCTTATCAAAAATGATTGAGTTCATGTTTCTGTGGGTTATTGATGAGAATCACCCGATGACGTCTGATTTCACTCCTTAATGTAGAACCTGACAAAAACAGCCGTTCTGCCATCCTATTGGCTCAACCTACGATTGGCATCAATGATTATTAGACAGAATATATACTGTTACTTTGTTGCTATATTGAACATGATTCCCTCCGTTTCCCGCTGTTTGCAGCTGATAGCTGAGGTTGGCGCGTTGGGCGTCGATGCGCTTCAGTCCGCTCACAATTAGGAGTATTTATTTCGGTGGAAGAACACATAGTTAATGAACGGTATCCGTAAACGAGCCTTACCATTGTCAAAGGTGTAACGCTCTCGATGATGTATATTTCTAATCGAGTTTCATTTTCTCTATGCATCGAGAAGAGGCATCCTACGCAGTTGCCATTTTAACTGCTAATATCCCATGTGATGAAATGGAGGCAAAATACATTTCCACTCGTATGTTTTATGTATTGTAGCCTGTGATATTCTCCGTGATTCGAACTCTGGTCACTAAATATAATTAATCTTGCAGCCTGTCAGGTGGTTTGTCATGATGTTTTCGTATCTGGTGCAACACAAAGGCATCCTCTATCCGCACTAACCCCACCCCGATCGGTGACGCAGTTCAGTTGTGAAATAGGCCGGGCAATGTCCATCATCCATGCGTTTGATCTCATTTCACGATCTTCTCCCCACTGTTGCCCTCTGTGAATTTGAAGGTCTTACTTATGGTTTTTGTTTTGTAGAGTACTAAACTAGATTGTTTTATCATCTTTTAGAGGGAATGTATCTCAGTCCACGTTGGTCAGGCCGGTGTCCAGATGGGCAATGCATGCTGGGAACTCTACTGTCTGGAGCATGGGATCCAGCCTGATGGGCAGATGCCCAGCATGAAGGTCTCTTCTGGAGGAGGAGACGATTCCTTCAACACCTTCTTCAGTGAGACTGGAGCTGGGAAGCATGTCCCCAGAGCTGTTTTTGTAGACCTGGAGCCAACTGTCATTGGTAGGTTCCCCTCTCAGTTGCATTGTTTATTTATTGATTGCCTTAAATTATTGAGTATTAATGGAACCTAATCTTTTCTGTTTTCAGACGAGGTGCGCACTGGGACCTACCGCCAGCTGTTCCACCCTGAGCAGCTGATTACTGGTAAGGAGGATGCAGCCAACAACTACGCCCGTGGACACTACACCATCGGCAAGGAGATCATCGAACTAGTGATGGACAGGATGCGCAAGCTGGTTCGTACAACTGTTGTTAAATGTCTTCCGTCAAAATACATATACGTGTAATTTTCAATTGTGGTTTCGGGATGAATGTATAGATCATGTAACGGCTGAAGGGGTATCTGGCCCTTATTCAGGGTGTCTGGGAGTCCTCTAGATTAAGATGTTGCTAAGATTAATGGAACTACCTTCTTTAAACGGCAATTTTTTAAATCCAGCCAGTGATTATTAATTGCTGTCTGGTCATTTGGCTTAAGAAGCCAAATTACTGAAGAGCCCCACATTCTAGAAATGGTCTTCAAATTCCATATTTGGCTCCAAATACTGGTGTAAGCTATTGATGGTGGTAAACATGGCTAGCAAAGAAGTGGGGAAACCACTAAGGCAGCTGGGAAATGTATATACACAATATAAGCAGGACAGCTGTCTTCAGTTTGACATGCTGCACTCAATGAGACATTATTGGAGGCCAATGGCTACAGAAAATAGACTTTATAGCATAGATTACTATGATGAAAATCGTATGCAAGATGTTTAAAACCCAACATTTATAATTTGGGTTTTGCTCTTGTCATTTACTTTTGCGTTTATCTTAAGGTCAAGTAACAGCTAATTTCAAATACCGGAAGATAAAGTGGTATTGTTTTCTGTTCCCAGGCTGACCAGTGCACTGGGCTCCAGGGCTTCCTGGTGTTCCACAGCTTTGGAGGTGGCACCGGTTCTGGTTTCACCTCCCTGCTGATGGAGCGTCTATCAGTTGATTATGGCAAGAAGTCCAAACTGGAGTTTGCCATCTACCCAGCTCCCCAGGTCTCCACTGCTGTGGTGGAGCCCTACAACTCCATCCTCACCACGCATACCACCCTAGAGCACTCTGACTGTGCCTTCATGGTAGACAATGAGGCCATCTATGATATTTGCCGTAGGAACCTAGATATTGACCGTCCTTCCTATACCAACCTCAACAGGCTGATCAGTCAGATTGTGTCCTCCATCACTGCTTCCCTTCGTTTTGATGGTGCTCTTAACGTTGATCTGACAGAGTTCCAGACCAACTTGGTGCCCTATCCCCGTATTCATTTCCCTCTGGCCACCTATGCCCCGGTCATCTCTGCTGAAAAGGCATACCATGAGCAGTTAACGGTTTCGGAAATCACCAATGCCTGCTTTGAGCCGGCCAATCAGATGGTGAAATGCGACCCACGCCACGGCAAATACATGGCCTGCTGCCTTTTGTACCGTGGTGATGTGGTGCCCAAAGATGTCAATGCTGCCATTGCCTCCATTAAAACCAAACGTTCGATTCAGTTCGTAGACTGGTGCCCAACTGGTTTCAAGGTTGGCATCAACTACCAGCCCCCCACTGTAGTTCCTGGTGGAGATCTGGCCAAGGTCCAGAGGGCTGTATGTATGCTGAGCAACACCACTGCCATCGCAGAGGCCTGGGCTCGTCTTGACCACAAGTTTGATCTGATGTATGCCAAGCGGGCCTTTGTGCACTGGTATGTGGGTGAGGGTATGGAGGAGGGAGAGTTCTCTGAGGCCAGGGAGGACATGGCAGCCCTGGAGAAGGATTATGAGGAGGTGGGAGCTGACAGTGTTGGAGATGGGGAAGGTGATGAGGAGTATTAGATGTGTTGTAAGATTTGCCTGGAATTGTGATCCTTGATCTATTGTCGGTAATAAATCGTTCTAACAGCACTATGTCTTTGAATATCTTTATTGAAGTCGACCTGTCCTTTTCAGATCTTTTGCTTGACTGTTTAAGTTGTGCCCAGTATGGCTATACATAGCAAAAAATGCAGTCCAAACATTCCTTGATGCAAAGTTGAGCTACGATTATTATTTTTCATGTATTCCATAAATAGTCTTATGAACCTCAGTCAATTGGGTTAACTGATGAAATTATTCATCAAAATGACTGCATTTCTAAAGACGGCTAGAGGGCGCTGTAGGCTCGCATTGCTCTTACGTACGTCAACTGCTTCACGTTTGAGTAAAGTGACGTCTTGGACATTTTTTTTTTTATTATGTATTAAGCGTATTGATTAGAAACTACAATATATCTGAAGCAAGAACTAGGGACAATGTCGAGCTGCATTTCAGACCGGTTTGAAAACCTGCTGCCTGACCGTTTCTGAAGTGAGGCATTGTGCGGAGGTCTAAATAGAGCTTGGATCCCCTGGTGGTCGGACTGAGGGGACAGGTGCGGTTTAAAAATACGAACTGGTTTCCTCAGTTACTGGACAGTCATAACTGAAACGTAGATACAACATTTAGGTATATCATAAGGCCAGTAACATAGAACACCAAGGTTGTTGGAAACATTTATGCGGGAAATTTCTAAAATGTTTCACAAGGTAACGTGTTTCTTCAGCATTTACTTATTTGGACATTTTTTGATTTTGGAAATGTTCATGTCAACAAATGCGATTTTACCAAATCGCACCAATCCTTATTTCAAAAAGACAGTTTATGTGTTTTAGAAACTAAAAGTAAATCTGTTACTAATGGATCCTACACCCATGTAAAACACGAATACACAAATTACGGATGTAAAATAGTTTATTCAATTGTTGAAGCTTGAAATCGAGTAAGTAAATTAATGCATATTTTGAACGCCTCTGACCTGTTGCATCATACATGTTTAGGTCATAAGTGCACTGATGGTGTCTGCAAGGAATAAAGCACAGCTATTCCTTTTTTCCAGATTTTCACATGCGAGCGTCAACAGATACAATTCTATTTGAAATATTTTGATGCATTACAATAATTGTGAATTTGTGCATTAATATTAGGATCCAGGGAGAAATATAAAAACTGTCCGGAGCGCATCAGTGCTGTAAGACGTGGAGCTCATCATTCCTTTCCTCCATCTTGAGATAATCTCAGTTCCAAAGATTAATAAATAGCTTTTTAGGTTTACATTTCCTCCCTACAAAAATCTTCTTCTTTTTTTTACCTATGCATAGTTGCCTACACTTTAATAAACACCGTTTTTACAGTTTCTTATCATCGCACCCTTTTCTGTACCGTCATCCAACATAACTACCCATCCAACCGCTAAAACCTTTCCAACCTAACCGTCATGTGACATTGTTTTTACATAAAAAAAAATATAAGCAGGACTCGATAACGTTCATGCCCAATCATATTATTTTTTCTACCCTATTTCATTCATCAACTCCAAACATTGAAATGTAAGGTGTGTTTTTGCAATTACCCCAAAGAAATACAAATGAATTTTGAGAAGTCCAGAACGATCCAATTCTAATGTGGTTTGTACACAAAGATCAAAAAAATTAAAATAAGCAGTGACATAAGAGATACTTGCTCATGTGCTCAAACTCAATCCTTGTCACAACCTATTTGAACAATATCTTCTCCAAATCATTTACTTTGTTCCTAAGTACTAACAGTGAAAAGCTCAAGAGACCTAAGGACAGTATTAAGTTTGTATATCTTGCCCATAATCAACCAGAAATCAATTGTAAATATACATTGGCAAACAGCAATAATAATTTAGTTATCTAGTTTAAACATTTGGGAATCCACAAATTATTAATCTATCTACTATGTGCCTAAAGAGCAGGTCAGCAACTGCCAGTCAAAGGATTTGGTTCGAAGCTGCCTGTACTGTGTTGACACACTGTTACTCGTCATCTTTGCCAGCCATAGCATGCTCGTGCATTCACTGAAACACATCACGTAGCCGTATCCCAGTCACAGGTCCCAGAGACCCCTACATACAGCATCACATTCACATGAACTCAGTTTCATCCACTGTCATTCAGATTCGGACAACAGCTCCTCCTTTATCCCTCGTGAAAGTGTTAGCCTCTGTCTCTTTAGCTGAACCTTTGGAGAGCCGTGATCATCCATATAAGGCATTTCTTTTAAGAGCAACTCCCTGCGTGATCTCTGGTCGTCGCTGAAAAGGCAGACTAAGCCATCCCTCTCCAACTTTGCTAGTGGACCTGCAGGAGACCAGCAGATGACAAATTAGAGAGAGATAAATCCGTTATTACCAATGTTCACTTAAGTTGGTCATATCACTGCATCGATGCAGAGATTATGTACAGAGTTCCAACATAGTTTTGCTATACTGCAGAGAGTCATGGATGAAGCACTTCATCAATTGGAGTTCAAACACTCAAACCAAACCGCAGATGATGTTGTTCTTATTTGTATTTCCCCAGAAAAGGGGGCTGTCACTTTAGTTTCATTGTGTGTTAGGTTCACCTTTTTTTTTGACTCATGACAAGATGTGTACGAACAGAATGGCCAGGCCGATGTTCAGAAGGATGACCATACAGATCATGATTGTGTTCGGACCCTTGGAAAGAAAGAAGAAGAAGACGACAATCAATACAAACATGCAAACATATGCATCACTTCCAAACAGAAGAGCTGTGCAGGCAGGCTATATGCTGCAATAAGGCCAAACCCAGACCCTGGAATCCTACTGATATATATAAGTCCTATCCCTTGAAGACGAAAGTGATATATTCATATATTATATTTGCCCTAAACTTGACTTTATTTCGGTGTAAAATCTTATCGGCCCTTTCGCCTAAGGCATGAGAACAATTGTTGACCGGGGAGAGAGAACAATTGTTGACGGGGAGGGGGTGGTAGAAAATTCTACAGACATTATTTTTTTTTTTTATTTATTCCCATGGGCTCCCCTATGCCTTGGACCCCCCCTCAACTGTGTAACTTATACCCGCAGCCCGGCGGCCCTGATCATGACTGTAAATACCCTGTGTGGCTTTGACCTTGTTCTTAACAAAATGTAATTGGGGACAAACAGTTGTAGTGTTCTCAAACTAATGGTACATTATATGTGAAGGTAAGCTGCCTTACCTCTAACTCCACAGAATCTACAGTCCTCTCTTTGCTCGGAACCTTCATGACTGTCTTTTGCTTGGCCTCTACTTTGGTCTCCACCGTGGCTGGTGCTGTCACCGCTGGCTGGCCAATCACAGCCTTGGCTTCTACCGGCTTGGCTACAACCTTTGCTTGAAGTTTGGGTGTGGGAGACGGAGCGGGACTGGGCTCCTGTCTCTCGACTGGCTTGGTCTCCGACCGGCTGCCCGTCCTGCTGGGCGTTCTGCTGCTGGGTTCCACGCTGAACCTAGGGGCGGACGCGGCCCGGGACGGAGGGGCGGACGCAGCCCGTGACGGAGGCGCGGACGGCGGGGTCGGCTCACCGGGCGTCTCGGCGGGTTCTGGCTCGGGCTTGTCGGCAGCTTTGGGCGGAGCCTTGACAACGGGCTGGGCGGCTTGGTCTTCGTCGTGGGAGACGAGGCCGGTTCCCACGGGGTCCACGGGCTCGGAGGCGCTCTCCTCGCCGTCGAACTTCTGCAGCGGCTTGATCTCCAGGTCCGAGCCCGGCTCCACCGCGCTGCTCTGGCGGCTCGGGGGGCCGGAGGGGGCCGCCACCTCGGGGCCCTCGGGGGCCGAGGTCGGTGCCGGGGCCGGCACAGAAGCGGAGGACGAAGGGGTGGTGGGGCGGCTGGCGGTTCTGCTGTTGGCTCTGCTGCTGGCTGCGCTGCCTCCACCTCTGCTGCTCTTCTCTCCGTTCCAGCTCCCTGGTCGGAGCAGCAGGGGGTCCTCCCTGTTGGTGATGCCAGGGCTGGGGGAGGGCGTGCGGGCCGGAGTGGAGCCAGGCATGAGGCGGTCCAGCTCGTTCATGGACGGGCTCTCCGGGGGCGTGGGCAGGGGCTCCTCCTCGGCCAGCAGCGGCTCGTGCATGTCGGTGTCCACGTTGTCCTCAACCCCGTCCTGGAGTAAGCGCTTCCTCAGATACTCTGGACCTGCGGGGCCACCGTGGGTTACAGATACACGCCATACATACGACACGCATGCATCAGGTAAAAAGAGACATCTTCCTCAGATACTCTGGACCTGCGGGGCCACCGTGGGTTACAGATACACGCCACACATACGACACGCATGCATCAGGTAAAAAGAGACATTGAGACTTCAGGTGAAGAAGGATTAGTCCTCCTCTCTGAAGACGATGGACTGCTTACCCCTTACACTCTGAACTTTGATAGATGGGTTCATCACTGTCGGCCTCTCTAGTCATTCATGGTGGATATGACGTCACGGAAATGCAACCTTGTAAATCAAGGTATTGTTCTTGCTCTTTTCTTTTTATTTTGTAAAGGTCTCATCGAGGTATAGGCTGTTACTCATAGCAGTCAACCTGTATAAACTGCAGCAATGCTTTGATTGAGTGCTGCAGTACTCTATGGTCTCTCCCTGCTGGTGAAGGTAGGAAAGATGCATCCCAGGCTTCAGTCACGATGTGTCCTTGTGTCCTTGTAGCATCTGCAACAGACAAGCCAAGGAGCCGCTTTGCGCTGGCTGCTTGCATCATATGGTGCTTCGGTGTACGAGCACCGAAAGCAGATGGGAAAAGGTGTACAGTATATTCATGGGTCTACAAGGTTCTTTTTGTCTAGCGGTCTGCCTGTCTAAAGTAATACGTTCCCTTCCACACTAGTACAGGAAGACGTTACCATGCTACGCTGTTCAAAAAGAAAAGAATCACTATAAAGTTGCATTCATTTGTGTATTGTCTTTGTTTTCTTTCTGATGTATTTTATAGTTCTTTACCTCCTTACGATAAGTTTGTGTTGTTTTCATCTCTTACTTGTCAAAATATAATAAAAATCATTCCAGTATTACAAGTAGATCAGTATACTGAATAACATTTGCATCCTATAAGTGCATAGAATGAAATACAAACATATTTAGTGGATATGAAGAAAGCAGAGCCCAGACCTGGCTGGTGAAACGAAGGGGACAGCTCTGTGGCCACCAGGCGGGCGATGCTGGACTCTGAGTTGGAGGCCATGGCCGCCTGGTCTGCTCCCTCCGCCTTGGCCTTGGCGTGGCACGTCCTGAGAATGACAACATCCTGTTGAACCCCTCGGCCACACAGCAGCACTCCGCTGCTCCCCTTGATGCAGTGAGCACCTCGATCCTCTAGCCGGCTGTCTCCAGTGTGGAGTAAGTAGTAGACTTCTAGTTATCGTTGTTGAATTAGAAACGCATGGCACTGGCATTAACAGTCTTGGTTTCGCCGCTAATGTTGCTGTGGAAGGCAAAACCTCTGTCACCCTCAGAGGTTTTGCACGACATGCAATAAATCGCACTTTGAAAGTGGAGGTGATAGTGGTGAGGTGTGTGTGGACAGGCCCCGCCCAGCCGTCCTCAGTGTCCCCGGGGACAGGCCCCGCCCAGCCGTCCTCAGTGTCCCCGGGGACAGGCCCCGCCCAGCCGTCCTCAGTGTCCCCGGGGACAGGCCCCGCCCAGCCGTCCTCAGTGTCCCCGGGGACAGGCCCCGCCCAGCCGTCCTCAGTGTCCCCGTGGACAGGCCCCGCCCAGCCGTCCTCAGTGTCCCCGTGGACAGGCCCCGCCCAGCCGTCCTCAGTGTCCCCGGGGACAGGCCCCGCCCAGCCGTCCTCAGAGTGTGTGCTTGCGTGTGTGTGTGTGTGTGTGTGTGTGCTTGTGTGTGTGGGATGGTGGGATGGTTCATTAGTATTATTAGCTGCAGAGCCACAGGGGGTGTGAGCTAACTGTTAACCAATGTGTAGGGCTTTGTCCACTATTCTAGTAGGCCTATCCTGTACCCTATACAACTATCAGTTGGAGACTAAGCCAAACCGCCGTAAAGATCCTGTATATTGCAAACAATTGGATTGACTTCTACGCAATACAATGTCAACGGATGATAAAGCCTCAAGAACAACACTTTTCTTTCAAAGAAGAAGAATGAAACCGTGCCTGAATGACCTCACGCTACACTGACCAGATTAACAGAGGAGTATTTGTGATTTTGAACACTCTGTGAATGCTTGAAATACTGTAACGTTACACTGGTCTGAATATAGCCCCCCCCCCCCGACCCGAGCCCTCCCATGGGAGGTGGGGTGGGAGCAGGGAGACCCTTCCTGTCGGGACCATCAGCACACCCTTGAGTTTCCCCTCCACCCGTCCCGGCAGTCAACACCTCCTCCTCCGGGACGGGGGTCCTCCTCCCCGCCCCCCCCCCCCCCACCCTCAGCCCTGCATGCTGTTAGTGAGAGAATATGAAGGCTGGAATGACAGCGCTCCGCTGACATGCAGCAGCTGTTACGCACTGTAACGCCCCGCGCTGTGAGAGAAGACGCTCCAGAAGGAGCACAAGGAGACCACCTCGCCCCTAGACCACCTCGCTGCTAGACCACCTCGCCCCTAGACCACCTCGCCGCTAGACCACCTCGCCCCTAGACCACCTCGCCCCTATACCACCTCGCCCCTACACCACCTCGCCCCTAGACCACCTCGCCCCTAGACCACCTCGCCCCTAGACCACCTCGCCCCTAGACCACCTCGCTGCTAGACCACCTCGCCCCTAGACCACCTCGCCCCTAGACCACCTCGCTGCTAGACCACCTCGCCCCTACACCACCTCGCCCCTAGACCACCTCGTCCCTAGACCACCTCGCCCCTAGACCACCTCGCCCCTAGACCACCTCGCCGCCGCTGCTGGTTCTAGACTCTGGAACTAGTGAACATTTCAGGCATTGACTCAGTGAAGTACTGGACATATCGTACCGGCCTCATGGACGTAACCCTGCAGGGTCCTAGTCTGTTGTCGCAGTTTGTTCCATCAGGTGTTTTTTTATTGTGGTGCTGAACGTCATTCATTCAACAGTCAAAGTTGATGACACTGGTCTTCCGAATGTACTTGTGTGTCTCAACAAACAACGAAAAAACCACCATTAACTAGGCCCACTTTTTACATTCCTTCAACCACTTCCCTACCTCAAGCGGTCCTACTGAGTGGGTTCAGTCCCCTACCTTACCTCCAGTGGTCCTACAGGGTGGGTTCACTCCCCTACCTTACCTCCAGTGGTCCTACAGGGTGGGTTCAGTCCCCTACCTTACCTCCAGTGGTCCTACAGGGTGGGTTCACTCCCCTACCTTACCTCCAGTGGTCCTACAGGGTGGGTTCACTCCCCTGCCTTACTTCCAGTGGTCCTACAGGGTGGGTTCACTCCCCTGCCTTACTTCCAGTGGTCCTACTGGGTGGGTTCCCAAGTTGTGGGTGGGAGAAAACGGATAGGGACGAATGGGGCCCATTTTCTATTCCTAGTCAGCTCAGAATTTTTGTTCTGTTTGTAAAACCAAAGCTCTGTGCTATGCAGAAACATATGAATTATTAAACATACATTAATAATAGTATCAGCATTGAGAATTGAATTTGTGAATGGGGAGAGCAGTGGTTTACTGTATGTGTGGTCTTCCTGCAGGCGGACCTAAACTCTCCCCCAATGGAGACCACGGCTCCTGGTGTGTGTGTGTGTGTGTGTGTGTGTGTGTGTGTGTGTGCGTGTGCGTGTGTGTGCGTGTGCGTGTGCGTGCGTGTGCGTGTGCGTGTGTGACAGGGGGGTACTTGTGGGACAGATATATAAACAGTGTGCCTAAGTTGTCAAGGAAAACTTTGAACTATTTATTGTAATAGGAAACCAATTATGGCGTAATGTATACCATGTATGTTCCTCTATATAGCTGAGTGGCGCGGTACATAATGAGTGTGTTGAAGAAGCCCTACTGAGGCTCCCCTACCCTCCGCGCCTGCTCTGTGTCAAGCCGCAGTCGGCCCTGCTGACGTCCACCGCCAAGAGGGCCTGTCATCCTGGCATGTGCTACTGGATCTCTGGGGAGGGTCCAATTCAACTATAAAAAGTAAGGTTGTGTATGTGGACAAGTCTTCTGTGTGCATGTATGTTGTTTGTGTGTGTGCATTTGTCTATGCGTTTGTATGTTTGTGCGCTTGTGTGTGTGTGTGTGTGTGTGTGTGTGTGTGTGTGTGTGTGTGTGTGTGTGTGTGTGTGTGTGTGTGTGTGTGTGTGTGTGTGTGTGTGTGTGTGCATGTTCCCATGCCCACAGGTGTGTGCCAGAGATAAGAGGAAGAATAAAGTGGAAGGAAAGATTGAAGGAGAGAAAGCAAGACAGTAATGGAGAATACAATGCAAGGAAAGAAATGAAGAGAGAGAGAGAGAGAGAGAGAGAGAGAGAGAGAGAGAGAGAGAGAGAGAGAGAGAGAGAGAGAGAGAGAGAGAGAGAGAGAGAGAGAGAGAGAATGTTCAAGTTAATTGACTATCTATTAAAAGATGGCCGACACGTCCGTCCATGAGGCATTATGTCTGTCAGAAAATGAAGGACTCACATAACTTTGAGACCATCAATTCCACATTGTTGTCGACTGAAGCATTAAAGCTAGGATAGGCAGGCAGCAAGCTAGCAGGTAGGTAGCTAGGCCGGTAGGTATCTAGCAGGTAGCTAGCTCGGCAGGTAGCGAACAATCCTTTCATTCGGCCCAGATGAAATGACCACAGATACTTTTATTATTTTATTTTATTATTTAATTTATTGACTGCTTCAGGGATGAAAAGTAATTTGCCTCCCATAGCTTTAAAAGAGCGTCATTTAATTGCAGGCTCCTTTTCAATCATGACATATCTCCGGCATTTCCCTTGTCCCTGATGGAACCAGAGCCTTGCCTTGTTGACGTCTGTCACAGCCACAGAACGCCTGTGTCAGCAGCAGGCCGCGTGTGTGCAAAGCCACACACTAGAGGATCTAGGTGCTGCCCCGTCTATATGCTCTGCGTTTATAACCAAGCACTTGCATATGAGCCGGAGTGGGGGTCCTATTTATATCCGCTGAACCATTCGACACCGCTGCTGACGCAAGGTGGACTGGTGTCTGACATCTGTAACTGGTGCGTGTACAGTGATAAAGTCCATAAAAGCTCCTACACCCAAGCGCTGAACTGATTCTGAAATACATACACACAAGTTAAGAGATAACAGGAGGGGCACAAACCAACTGTGTGGCAGAAGAAAGCCGGAGACTGTGGTTATTACAAAGATTGTGAGTGCTAAAGATAGTGCGAGAGGGGTAGCTCATTCAAGTTAGAAGGTGTGCCTGGCAGGCTTCTCCGACTATAGGCAGTAGAGATGAGTTTAGAAGACAATGGGGAGGAGGGGGTGGATCAGCTGCATTCTCCCCTGATTGTGATACTAGCAAGCTTCTGGCCTGTCCATATTTAGTCAGGGCTCCTCTGTGACAGAGGGCCCCCATCCATGAATCATTTGCAACCAGTATGGGCGACCAAACAGACCATAAAAACATCCGGCCTCCTGCCCCCACTCAACCTTCCCTACAACTCAACGCAACCACAAGCGGAGACACCTTCACTGGGTTGATGCCAGGGAATCCTCGGTTAACTGGACATGGTTGGTGAGCTGATGAGGTCTGGCCTGCCACTGACGGCATGGCCGTTGTTGGGGCACACTAAAGAGGAGTGAATGTACAATGCACAATTGTGTGTTTGTCTTGAATAATAAGGGATTCCAGTGTATGTCCTTCCAGTACTGTATGAGAGCCATTATAAATTAGTTGGATGCAGGATGGTCTTTGTGTTTTGTTGTGTCTAGAATGTGTTACATGAAGCGCTGTTTAAAGTAGTGCCATCTTAATGAGTTCCATTCTTAGCTCCTGGTAAGAAGCTCTTGACTATCCATGGAAGGCTATGCAGGCCAGTCGGTTGAGATGATGCATATGATATTAAGATTTTCTTAAAGTAGCACTGCCTCATAACTCTTATAATGCAGCTTAGCCTTCAGTTCAAATATTTAGATTCCCATCTGTGCAGGGACAGGATCTGTCGTCCATCACAGCAGCCTCACTTACTGTAAACACTTGGCTGATTTCAGGTGCCAAGGATTATTGTTGAGGGAAAATGCTACGGCCTTTTAAGGCCATAGAGAAACGCAAAAAATCCATCCTTCAACAAATGGTTGATTCTTCGACAATACTTTACAGTTAAAAACTACAGAACACAAGGAATTTCAGCCTCACAATGAGCTATAGGATCTATGAAAGACCAACCAAAGATAATAACATATTAAATACTCCCAAAGATTTACAACTGAAGTGAAGAGAGAAGAGGCGCTGTGATCACACCTAAAGGACTCCAATGCTACTGAAGCAGCTTTCGAACTGGCCCTCATTTAGAATGAGATTCAATGTGTCCCCTTCTGTGTGGCCAGCCCTCAGCGCTGTGGCAATGAGCCCTCTGGGAACATCCTCCGCAATAACAACTTTTAAAATGGAACTATTTTGTATATTTTGGCCTATTAGGAAAATGTAATGGGCCAATTACTGTGTGGATACCTACTGATGCATATTTTATTTCTCCAGAATGATTGTTGAATGAAAAAAAAAAAGGCTTGAGTGATACAATGCAAATTGAATTCTTCTCCATTGAAGATAGAAGTAAACATTCACTGTAATGCTATTGAGAAATCTATGCAATTGAGGTCCCTCATAGTGACTTATGATCCAAAGTGTCTGGAGGGCATATTTTATGGGTCTTCATGCCGAAAAAGACCCTGGGTTAAATTATCGCCGGAATTACACTTTAACACCACTCTTGGTGTCTGTGCAAACGTTACCAGCCTCTATCAAGTAGAATGGGCAATGGGGAACCAAGATGGCCTCCTGCTGTAGAAGTTTCCTGTCATAAGGGCAAGGGGGAACCCAGATGGCCTCCTGCTGTAGATGTTTCCTGTCATAAGGGCAAGGGGGAACCAAGATGGCCTCCTGCTGTACATGTTTCCTTTCATAAGGGCAAGGGGGAACCAAGATGGCATCCTGCTGTAGATGTTTTCTGTCATAAGGGCAACAGGGTAAAGAGTAAACGATACCACAATCCTTCTTCTGCTTAACTTGACAGCCGTTGTTGTGGCATAACATATTTTTTTCAAATACTACTTCAGTTTGGACAATGCAACTATATATCCCTGCTCTCAGTGACATCAACTGTACTTATAGGGGACCTATGATGCTTTTTCGACTTTTATGACCTATAAACGTTGTTATAATGATTGATAGGGTCATGTTTAACCATACTAAAGTGTGAAATAATGACGTACATGCATTTCGACGTATTCCCTGCTGACAGTCTGGGGTGGCTGTGCAGAGCGCTAAACACTCGGGACAACGTTTGCGATTCAGTTGTTCACATTTCCGGGAAATCATCTACGTAGATGCACTCCTGCCGCGCCCCCATATGCCCGGTCAAACTGCCCGCGCGCGTGCTTCAAGGAAGTTAACCGATCACAACAGAGTTGGGTTGGCAGGAGGGGGGCGAGGGGGGCGAGGGGGCGGAGAAGGACAAAACCGAGCGTTGACAGAGAATGCTGAAAGAGCCCAGATGACAGGAAGAGTTTCCCGAAAATCGACATTGTCTTTTGTGTATGGTTAAACATTACTATCAATCATTATAACAACGTTTATAGGTCATAAAAGTCATAATAGGTACCCTTTTAGTGTTAAGTAGGGGGATAAAAACATCTAGGGGGCTCAGAGAGCTAGGAGTAACCAAAGCCCCATAGCAATGTCCCTAACCACAATTAGAAGACAGCTTCGAAGGCTTCAATTAACCTTTGAGATATTTGGTCACATATGAATTTCAGCGGGTGAGAATAATCTAACTCTACAAAGTTAATCACCTTCCACCATTAACTATAAATAATAAATAATAGCTCTAATGAGCTAAAGGAACCAAATCAAAAACACAAAGGGGATAATGAACTAGGGTAACAATTACAGGTATAATGCACCCCATATTATTAGCTGAACATAATTTGGATCCCCCTGTGTGCATTGTCTCCCTGTTCATAGTTAAATCTGTAATATACTGATACATATGTGGCTGTACCAGCTGATTAACCTATTTTGTTTTTCTATGATCTGGTAAATCTGTTCAAAATCTATTTCTAACTTCACTTGTTTGAAGTACGCGTTTGCAAAGATTTCCTGTAAAATTAGCTCTGAATAAAAAAGCTGTGCTGTGGTTCTTAATATTAGAGTCCGAGCCTAAGGCAGATTGCTGCTAGGTAACGCCACCTTGGTAAACAATGACGGGATAGCAAGATGGCAGCTGGAGCCTGTCCTCACCTGGACGCCGCGATCTCGGCCTTCTGCTTGGCGATGGCGGCGGCCCTCTGCCCGCCCTCCAGCCCCCGCTCAACCTTCTGCTTGATCTTGGTGCCTCTGATGTTGATCACCCTCTTCTTCATGGCCTTGACCAGCATGTTGTTGAGGTACTTGCCCTCCTCCTTCCCGCCCTCGGGGAAGCTGGTGCATCCGTAGCCGTGTCTCTGGTTGTTCAGCCACTCTCCCTCGTACTTCAGCCCGCTGGACCGCTCGCTTATTCCGTACCCCGAGCGCTTGTCGTTCTTCCACTCGCCCATGTACACCTCCGTGGTGGTGGCGTCGATGTCCGCCTCCACGGGGGGGAAGTCCTCGGCGCCGGCCAGGCTGTCGTCCCCGATGCTGATGGTGGAGTTTGCGTCGCTGTTGTTGGAGCTGAGGGCCGACTCGGTCCTCAGGAAGCTGATCTTGCTCTTCTGGCTGGACAGGGAGGTGCGCGAGTCCGACTTCTTCAGCTTGCCCAGCAGGGAGCCTCTGTTGAACAGGCCCTTCTTCTTGGGCTTGACGGCCTCGGGGTCCACCTGGAGGGTGAGGGCGAAGCCGCCGCGGGACGGCCCCAGCGGTGTGGGCGTGGGGGTGCAGGTCTCCTCCCCCGCCGCGTTGGTGGTGGTGATCATCGGGACGTCCTGCTGCAGCACGGCGCCGTTGCTCTGCTCGCTGCGCAGGGAGGTGAGCGAGGTGCGCAGCGGGGAGCGCACCACGGCCGCCATGCCAAAGGGGACGCTCTGGCGGACCCCGTAGCCGTGACGCATGCCCCCCGTGAACTGGCCCTGGAACGTGCCTGGAAGAGACAGCGGGCAACCATTAACCACAACATCTTCCCCCTTTCTTCTAAATCGTCCTTTCTTATTTCTTAATCATCTTTTCAATCAAACATTGGAAGGCCGGTGCCATTGGCATAAAGTATCTAAGGCCGGTGTATTTATGCCGGGCACAAACACAACGTGTCTGGACTGGGGATATAACGGACACGTGGGTGGATTCCAGAGGGACAGACCCAGAAATGTAAGGCCACGGGGGCACAGGGTTTGGGGGGCTATATTTACCCCTGGATATCTGGTGGTACCATGTTCCCCGGCCAGCAGCCCTCGGTGCGCCCCTTAACGCACGGGGCCCCAGGGCTGATGAGTCAGCTGGAGGGACATTTGCCATTTTCCGGCCTGGTACTCGTCACAATTGCTTTTCCTACGGCGTCTACACTGGCCTTGAATCAGATAGCCAATCATTGAGGTTTAACAGGCCTTCAGAAGAGGAGATGTGCTCAAAATAACTCGGAATGTCTATTGAATTAAATTTAGTCCATTCTTGCACGAAATATTTGTCATGTTAGTCTGACATAATTATATAACCTTTTGAGCAGGAGAATAACAGCTTTCTTTAGTTTCTTCAAAATGTAGATTATAGTCCACGGTCCGACTGAAGCAGGAGAAAAATGATTTTTCCTGGTTTGAAAGAGTTCCTGGGTAACACTATGCAATGAGGTCCAGGTGCATGCTGGAGCTAGCAGCAAGAGGGGGGAGGCCTCCAAGTATGAAGTGAACATTAATATCCCTTGTCTACCTATTCTGTACCATTGTGGCTTAGCCCGAACAAATTACAAACTAATAGCTAGGGCCCTCCTGGTACAGACAGACTGTAGCTAGGGCCCTCCTGGTACAGACAGACTGTAGCTAGGGCCCTCCTGGTACAGACAGACTGTAGCTAGGGCCCTCCTGGTAGAGACAGACTGTAGCTAGGGCCCTCCTGGTAGAGACGGACTGTAGCTAGGGCCCTCCTGGTAGAGACAGACTGTAGCTAGGGCCCTCCTGGTACAGACACACTGTAGCTGGGGCCCTCCTGGTAGAGATGGACCATTGCTGGTGTATATAAGGGGCCCAACTAGTCACATTCTATTTGGACATACAAACTTTTGGCCCGGACCCAAAAGAGCAAGGGCCACGGGGAATTGGGCCCTGTGGCCTAGTCCATAATATGGCCAGGTCCAGGAGGCTGAATGTACTGACTTTTGTGGCAAAATTTGAAAGCCATTATTACATGATAACTAATGTAGGCCTACTTTAAAAAAAAAAAACGAAACAAATGTTGAATCATAAAAGATATAAACATTCCATGAAACACACACGTTGAGAATGCCTCAATCCAACGTCTCAACGACATGGTCTCAACACTTCTCACCTCCATCAGCATAGGTCTCTGTGCCATATCCATCCTGAAGTCCATTATTCCAGGTCCCCTCGTACTTGGCCCCACTGCCAACACTCAGACGCGAGCCGTATCTTCCTTTGAAGCCATGGGTCCATTCCCCTCTGTAAATCCAGTGTCCCTTGGTTTCTACCCCGAGACCGTGTCGTTTTCCCTGTGACCAGTACCCCTCGTAGGTGTTCCCACTGGGCCAGGTGTAGACCCCAACCACTTCGAATCCGTAATTCCAGGAGCCAGAGAATTCCCCCTGCCCTTTGGGTCCAGTGCAGATCCCATGTCCGTGAGCCTTACCTCCTTCCCAACCTCCACAGAAAGCTCCGCCGTCATCAAATTCAAAGCGACCTCCACTCATACCTCCCAAGAACCTGCAGGTCACCTACCGAGAAGCTGATCCGTCTTCTGACCTCGCTGAAGATAAAAACCTGCCAATCTTAGATCACCTTCGCCTGACATCCAAACGGGTTCTTTAGTTCATTAAACCACTTGCGTGAAGGTGGGCCGAGGGAACATGTTGACCCGCTTTACAGGAACATTCACTAGTAGATCAAAAGCTTCTTCTAATCTTGGGATCCAGTGTCTTCTTTCTGGGTTCCTTTGTATAACTCATGCTCCTTTTCCAATAGTTGCAGAATACTTTTGTAGTTGACGTTCTTTTCTTTCTTGTGAATGGATATGGTCCTGTTGTGGCCTACGGATCTTGCATGGCCTTCAAGGTGGACAGACAGAGCAGCCCTGTCCCGTCCCGTCCTCTTCAGTCAGCTTCTCCTGACAGTTGCTGCTGTTGGAGATACTTGAGCAGACCTAACAAGGCGACCGGTCCCTACACACACCGGTCCAAAAATACAACCCAATCCCGGCTCCCCAATCCCGGAGCGTTCCCACCTCGGGTCTGGGCGTGCATACCATCTCTTAACTAGTAGGCCGTTTTTAATACTCCTGTTGAACCTCTTTACCAAGGCCCGGGACTTTTTTGAACTGGTATGATGGAAACGTTAAACGTTAAATCAAACGAGTCAAATTAAATATAAATATAATATCCTCGTTCTTTCCAAATCGGTATAGTATGACGAGCAGAGTTCCTTAAATCTAAAAACTTTCAGCAGTTCAACAGTCCACAGCTCAGTGCGGGTCTCTCTGCTGCTTGCGGTGTGGCTCCCCAGGCTGGCCGCTTACTGGAGTTACACTCAGAACAACACGCTCCTCTGCTGCCTGCGAGGTGGCGCCCTCTGCCGGCCGCTTACTGGTGTTACAATCGAAACAACACGTTCCTCTTGGTAGAGCATTGTTCTTTCATTTTTTTTCATTTGTTTAACTCTTAATTAATTAATTTGTTAATGTCTAAAACTTTTGTTTTAGACATACATTGATTCAAATATATAAAATCAATATATATGTATTTAATTTAGATGTTTATTAGCCTGGGCCATTCAGGTTGAGAGAGAGAGAGAGAGAGAGAGAGAGAGAGAGAGAGAGAGAGAGAGAGAGAGAGAGAGAGAGAGAGAGAGAGAGAGAGAGAGAGAGAGAGAGAGAGAGAGAGAGAGAGAGAGAGAGAGAGAGAGAGAGAGAGAGAGAGAGAGAGAGAGAGAGAGAGAGAGAGAGATATGTAATATCTGGAAAGGAAACCCTTGCTTGAAAAGCAGCTCGCTGCAGATGGGATGAGGCGGAAACGGCCGCTATTGACGTTGAATCCAGTTTCAGCACCGGAGCTGTCCGGAACCGAACCGGGACGCTTTGAATCGACGAGGCTCAGCCCGTGGTCCTGAACCCCCCCCCCCTCCCCCCCCCCCCCCCCTCTCTCTCTCGCTCTCTCTCTCTCTCTCTCTCTCTCTCTCTCTCTCTCTCTCTCTCTCTCTCTCTCTCGCTCTCGCCCTCGCCCTCGCTCTCTCTCTCTTTCCACAATCTGTCCCTCCCTCCCTCCCTCCCTTCATCTCTCTCTCTCACCCTCCCTGGTCCTCTCGTACGTTCAAAACGCTCTGTCATGGCGTCTTCCAACAATGTTACCCCCACCAACTGTAGCTGGTGGCCCATCTCCGCCATGGAGGACGAGGACGGACAGATCCCGGACGGGGAGGACAGCGAGGAGCATAACGCAGAGCCCAGACCGTTCTCCAAAGACCGGCTGGTGTTGTACCACTGGACACAGTCGTTCAGCTCCCAGAAGGTAAAAACTCAGTATGAAAATGGAGCACGATGGCCAGTGGCATGTAGTGTTCTGCATGTTATAGCCTACCGCCCGGCTGGTCCAATGCACAGGGCATCTTCAGTATGGTCGCAGGCCAGGCCACCTGCAACATGGATCTGATCCGGTAGCTGGGCATGTCTCCCCATTGACACGTATCAAAACGCTGCAGCACGAATCTCATTTCCTCGACCTACTACTGGGTGTCGGGGATCGATAGCCACCGTCCTCAGCCTCCGTGCCAGTGGACCGTTCAACCTTGACTGCATGCCTGTCAACAACCCTCCGTCAGAGTGGAGGCTTTATCCCCTTAGAACTGGAGGATGGGGTTCAACCTTATGTGGTCTGAAACATGACAGCCCTAAATAATTGATTATTATGAGGTATCTCTGGAAAATGACAAACCACAGAGGCAGTCCTCACACCTTTGGATTGGCTATGCCATATTATAGTTTAAATTCTATGGATATAAATGTACCATCTAAATGAATAGGCTACATTACATTACCTTGCCGCTATAAATAGACGCGGCCAGGCAAACAGGCTACTGTCAGCTTTAGACTACATAACATTTGTATATTCTTGTGCATTATTGTGCTACTGGCAGCCTGCTGTTAAATAAACATACTGTTTAGTTAATCACAGGCAAGATGCCCATAATGTAATGGGTGATATCATGACTTTCACACATCCTCTCCTACTGTCTTGTCTTGCTCACTCTGAGTTATGTAAACATGTTTGTTATCTCAGCTATTTTATTTTAGCACCATATCTTGAAGTACTGCAAATTCCTCTCTGTTCCTTTTCAGTTCAGTTAAATAAATCTCAATATTCATTTGTGTGGACTTCATGTTATATTTGACTATTAATATATATTACTTTAAATATTTGTTATACTGTTAAGTTATCGTGGTACTGTCTGTAGAGTACTTGCTCTCAGCAGAGTAGTTGGAGCGATGTGTTCTGGGTGCTTGAATCAGTGTTGGGACATTTTTCCGGCCCAATCTGGCAACCCTGGCAGCTTAGTTCCAGCCAAATGTCCCCCCTCCAACACAAACACTTCCACCTGGTCTGAGTCTGTTGGTACCTGGGCTGAGTCTGTTGGTACCTGGGCTGAGTCTGTTGGTACCTGGGCTGAGTCTGTTGGTACCTGGGTCTGTTGTTACCTGGGCTGAGTCTGTTGATACCTGAGTCTGTTGGTACCTGATTCTGTTGGTACCTGGGCTGAGTCTGTTGGTACCTGGGCTGAGTCGGTTGGTACCTGGGCTGAGTCGGTTGGTACCTGGGCTGAGTCGTTGGTACCTGGGCTGAGTCTATTGGTTCCTGGGCTGAGTCTGTTGGTACCTGAGTCTGTTGGTTCCTGAGCTGAGTCTGTTGGTTCCTGAGTTGGTTGGTTCCTGAGTCTGTTGAGTCCTGTGCTGAGTCTGTTGGTCAGCACGTACCGCTGGAGTCTGAGCTGCTAATGCACGGCCTTCACCCAGCAAATGAACATGATTGGTGGGATCATCACCTCATCACTGGACCTGGGGCCGTCCGAGTGAGGACCAGTGGCATAAAGACCACGTATGAGCTGAACGCTGTGAATATGCAGCAGGGCCAGCTCAGTGTTTCTCTACATGTTAGACACTAGAATACATACGATGATAGGAGGTAGTGGAGATATCAGATCTCTTCTCCTCTCAACATGTGGGTTTCAGGGCGACCGTGGCTCGAGGATAGTGACTCAGAGGGGTGTGGAGTTCTGGCCTCAGAGGCCTTCAAAAACAGAAATTGTCCTCGTGTGTTTTACCCCTTTCTACTGTTCTTTTTAACAGGATGCCCTCTTTTCACATGATTATGACCATCATGTTGATATGGGATGGACCGCCTAGAGCTCATACTCGTGTGTACTCCTAACCCCACAGCGAAGGCCAGGCCAGCCGTGCAGGATGGATGCTGCTGCTGATGCCGTTCAATGGCCTGGGGTCACAGCTACCTGAGGTTGGCAGTGCCGTAGCCTGCTGTTGTTCTCTACCCTGCTGCTTTAAACAGCCAAACACAATCAAACAGATAGCACGGATATGACCTGCTCACTCTATCTCAGACAAATACTTTTAGTTTTGTGCAGATCTTTAGTTTTATTCAAAGGTCCCATGGCATGCTACTTCATGGATGCTTTAATATAGATATTAGTGGGCCCCTAACACAGTATTTGAAGACGTTCCCGAAATTCAGCCGTGGTGCAGAATTACAGCCACTACGAGCCAGTTGCACATTGTTTTTTTCCCCAAACGCGCCGTTTCGGTGTCTGTAGCTTCAATGCAAATGAGGAGGAGCGAGGCGGGTCAAGGAGGAGGGTGGGGGTGTGGCCCTGAGCAGCATGCAGCCACGATACCATGCGCTCTGTTTACAGTGGATGTATCGCAATGGCGAGACGCACACAGCCTTTGGCCGTGTTCTGTAAATATTTGGGAGTCCTGGAGCTCTATATCTAAATAATATCATATCAAACATAGATATCATATCATATATATTATCACGGCCTGTGTGCGCATCCAGAAGATATTATGGATCTCAAACGACTGCGTTGGGTTCTCCGACGTCTGTTTCTTCCACGTCGACATCAATCTGTGGTAGACGACATGGAGGAGAAAGGAATTGTTGCCTGCGGTTGTTGACCGCGATTTTCTCCCGCCGGAGCCTCGCCGCCTCCACAGCAGGCAGCGGACAGCGCCGAGGCGGTGGTCCCTCGGCAGCGGGCAGCGGACAGCGCCGAGGCGGTGGTCCCTCGGCAGCGGGCAGCGGACAGCGCCGAGGCGGTGGTCCCTCGGCAGCGGGCAGTGGGAAGCGGGGCTCAAGCGGGAGACAATCTCGGGCAACAATCCCTGTCTCCTCCATGTCCTGGTTCATGTACTTCAGGGAGACAAAGCCGAATTTCCTTTCCCCCAATTTCTTCTCAACCATGGCTGAGATAACCCCAACTACGAGTCTCGTTGTGGAAATACCAGAGAGGAGAGTCCGACGTGTTATGCGCCATAACACGTCGGACAAAATAACAAAGAAGTGAACAACACTAATGTGTGTAATCACATTCACACATGTGGCGCTCACACGGTCGTAGCTCATTGTCTCATTGGCGGGCAAAATTCTCTGGGCGGACAAGGCAGAGAAAGGGGAGGAGCTTGGCCCCTTATGACGACATATGGGTCAACATTCCAAATCAGCGCGCTTGAGCTTCCATTTTTTTCACAGGCAAGCAGTATACCTAGTGCTCATTATACACCGAACGCAAGTTTTAGCCACCTGGGGACCATAGGCAGGGGAACTAATATTTATGCTAGAAAACCTCATAAAGTGAGATTTTCATGCCATGGGACCTTTAAAGATATGCTGTTAATCTCCCTTTGAGCTGCTAAATGTAACTAAACAACGACTGAGGTTTTGTGTTTTGTTGTGAAGGAATGAGCAGGGGCAACGTGGTCTGAACATTGCTCTGATGAAGGATCAATTGTGTAACTATCCGAGTCAGGTCGAAATCCAGCAGTGTAATCTTTTTGGGGCTTTTGGTGTGATTGTGCTTTTTTACATTTCTGTAAAATCTCACCCAAATGTATCATCCCATTATGTAAACAAATCTCCCCTTTATGTGTGTTCTTCCCAAAGGTCACAGTAGCTTGACCTCCCTGTATTTATCTTACCTTGCTGCTTGTGATGAATCCCGACCGTCACATCGTTCTAATACAGTAAATAATCTCTTATTACTGGAGGGTCTGTGGATGAATTGTAGCCCCGGCCGTAATGCAGAGACTTAACAACCACATGTAGCCTACTGGAGTGCTGCAAATTCCTTTCAGTTCCTTTTCAGTTCAGTTCAGTTAATCTCCATATAAATGTGTTGGGACTGTATGTTATATATTACTATGCCTCACTTTAAATAATCAAAGTACTGTATTATCGCAGTACTGTATGTACTTCTAGAGTACATACAGTACTCTAGTAGTACATACAGTAGCAGAGTAGTGGGAGCGATGTGTTCTGGGTGCTCCAACGAGGACTGGTGTGTCCCCCCCGCCAACACATTCCCCCCTGGGCTGAGTCTGTTGGTCACTTACGGCTGGAACCACATTGTGCTGAATGTTGTGAGGCTAGCGTCTTGTTGTGACCCCCTCTGACTCAACAGCTGACTTCGCCCTGATATTAGTCGGGCGGTCCTGCTGAATTATTATTCCTGTAACGGCTTCTCCCTATCTTACCCGACAATAATTATATTTTATCAACTTCTATTCTGCTTTTATTTAAATAGTCTATCGTTGTCGTCTACCGGTGTAGTTCATGTTTAACTAATAGGTTGTTAAAACACTTGTAGTGCTTTGCCCCAAACGTCCACACCAGCACTGAGCACCTGGAGTAGGTAACTGGAGGTAGGTCTATACTCTCCTGATTAAAGCCTTAGAATCACTTGTAACACACATGATGGTTTCTTCCTTTTCTCCACTCCTTGGGTCAGGTCCGTCTAGTCATCCATGAGAAGGGCCTGATCTGCGATGAGAGGGACGTGAGTCTGCCCTTGCAGGAGCACAAGGAGCCTTGGTTCATGAGGCTGAACCTGGGGGAGGAGGTGCCTGTCTTCATCCACGGGGACACCATCGTCAGCGACTACAACCAAATCATCAACTACATGGAGAAAACCTTTGCAGGAGGTACAGTGGCAACGTGCTGACAAGTGTGCTTCTCTCTCCTGTGGACAAAGATTGTGAGATAAAGGGTCTCTCTTGTCCTCGTGCTGTAGTACAACAGTATTAGGTGTTTTATTGCGTTTGTGTTTCCGATGCCTTGATATCCAGAGGACAACTGAACGCCAGTGGTGGCGTGACACTTGATAGATTCATGGTGCAGCCCATGGAGGGGGCTGTGTTGCGTGTGTAGTCATGACATCGTGCCTGATAGTCGGGGCTTTACGTAATGTCCCATATATTCTCCAGGGATCCCGGAATGCCCCGAGGAACGCTGGGAATGATGGCCCATAGATGAAGACCCTCTTCCTCTTAGTGGAGTGTAGGGTGGACTGGGAACGATTGCCCATAGATGAAGACCCTCTTCCTGTTAGTGGAGTGTAGGGGGGACCTCGTGAGGTGTGTGGTGGGGCCCTAGTTTGTGTAGAACTGCCCCTTGTGCACCATAGAGGACACCCGGCTGAGAGGGAACATCAGAAAGTTCTCTTATGCTCTTTCTGAAACTACTGTGATTGCAGAAACCATAGTTGGCCCCACCACAGAAGCTATAAATAAAAAAAATAGGACATTGTAATGTCCTTCAAAAGCTTGTGTTACTTCTGGAACCAGATCTCGTGCTGGAGGTGCTTCTAACCGGCATTGGGACTATAGCTTTGACTTGAGGATGTACTTCTCCAGCGTTCAAGTCCCTAACGACATCTGGCCTGTGGACTACCAACGTGCAGGCTAGGAGGCTTTGGCCGTTCGGCCGAATGCATGACCAGTCCAGACCCGACCAGTCCTGCCTCTACGTGGAGTTTCAAAGTTGTTGAGGGCCATTTTCCCAAAGATTACACATAAAAAAAAGAATGTATCCATCTCCTTTATTAAATGTGCTTTGTTATGATTTGTGGACATGTGACGTTGGGTGTTTCACAATAGGAAGTAGAAATGATCTTTACTGATCAACATGATAAGGGTTCAGCTACCTGCTGTTGGTGGACTGGACACCAGTGGGGCCGTTCCCCCCCGTTACGCGCTATAGGAACGGCTCTCTGCCTGCAGGCTATGCACAGGGCGTGCTGGAAGATGGCCTGGTGGCGTAGCAGCCCTGCCCTTAAGATGGCCTCCTCCTCGACCCTGGGATGAGGGGCCATGAGCAGCCCGCCGTCTCCCTCTCTGTCCATGGGCTCCACCTGTTCTCCACTTGAAGAGGTGAAGGTCTGAGATAGAGCTGAATGAGACTGAGCTGTAATGGTCCAACATGCAGCTCAACTTAAATATTGGCTCAGTCTGGACGGCATTCACCTTCAACACCTTTTACCAGCAGTATGATTTACTATAAATAGCAGGTAAAAGAAAAAAATCTGTTTTGTCTCTGATTTCTTTTGACCGAAGACATGGGTCTCAGTCCTCAATTTTTAAGTTCTAGGGCGTACAACATATAAGTATTAATAATATAAATAAGTGTGTAAGAGGGGTGTTTTTAGGAGAGTAAGGGAGGAGAATGGGCGCTGGGGGGTAAGGGGACAGGCTATGCAGAGTCCAGGTGAACTCTGAGCAGGTGAGTCTTGAGTCTCTTGTTCAGAGTCCAGGTGAACTCTGAGCAGGTGGGTCTTGAGTCTCTTGTTCAGAGTCCAGGTGAACTCTGAACAGGTGAGTCTTGAGTCTCTTGTTCAGAGTCCAGGTGAACTCTGAGCAGGTGAGTCTTGAGTCTCTTGTTCAGAGTCCAGGTGAACTCTGAACAGGTGAGTCTTGAGTCTCTTGTTCAGAGTCCAGGTGAACTCTGAGCAGGTGGGTCTTGAGTCTCTTGCGGAGGCTGGTGACAGTCTCTGCGGTCCTGATGTCGGCAGGGAGCTCGTTCCTCCATTGCAGTGCGAAAACAGATAAGAATTGGGATTTTGTTGTTGGACCTTTGGTTCCTCTTAGCGATGACGGTACCAGGCATTAACGGACAGGAAGTTGAGCGGAGCGCTTGAGCTGAGGTGTGTGATTTGACCAACGCTTGGAGGTAGGCTGGGGCAGTTCCGTTGAAAGGAACTTCTAGGCCAGTACCATCATCTTGAATCTGATGTGAGCTACTGCAGGGAGCCAGTAGAGTTCACGGAGAAGGGGGGTCACATGGGAGGATGGTGGTAGGTTGAACACCAGGTGTGCTGCAGTGTCTGGATACGCTGATAGGGTTACAAAGGAAGAGAGGATGTCTGTGAAAGGTGTTATGCACAGTGCTGGTGGGCTGTCGCAGGCAGAATTGTCTTATTCCGGAGCCCTCATGAAGGTTGCCTAGGAACTCCAGGGGCTCCGTGATGACATCACGGGAAGAGGCGGGGCTTCTGCCTGAGAGGGACTCTGCCTGTGCTTCATTGAGTCTTTTTTTAAATCGTTCAACTTATCGCTCATTTACCTATCCAAGTGCGAGCAATATATTTTTGGGTTGTCAGGTTGACACTATAATCAAAAAAGGAAGTAGACTTGATGGCCATGGTAGAAGGGTCCTGCTGCAAGTGTGCTGTGTGTGCTCTAAGTGTGTGTGGGGCCGTGTGGTCCTGCTGTAAGTGTGTGTGGGGGTGTTCCCTGGCCTCAGAGGCAGTGGCTCCGCTGATCCCGGAGGCCGACTCCCCGGCCCACGAGCGCGTGCAGCAGTACCGCCAGCTCCTGGACGGCCTGCCCATGGACGCGTACACCCACGGGTGCATTCTGCACCCCGAGCTCACCACCGACTCCATGATCCCCAAGTACGCCACCGCAGAGATCCGGAGTGAGTAGAGCGGTGTCGCACCAACAACTCAACTTCCCTTAACTTGACTTGGGATTTGTATTCAAAAATGTAGTTTCTTTAATTATTTTATGGCTGCACTCTCCTCAAACTTCAAACTTTGTGATTGTGTCTAAGAGTGTTTAGAATACACTATGTTGAGTTTTGTATTAGAATGCAATAGTATAAGAGTATGTTCTGAATGGTGATGTATGGGCCATACTCTAGAGAGCACATTGTACATTTGGTATTCAAGAATGTCAGTGGAACACTTCACTACCATATCTACAGTAACTGTAATCTAATTTGTGCATATAATAAGTGCCTCTGAAACAGATTGATATCTGTAAAATTTTTGATTTTGATTATTTCTTAGGCATTGTCAGAACACTTATATGATTCTCCATGCATCCGACAATGCGTGTTCATGTTGGTATTGTGTGTGTGTGTGTGTGTGTGTGTGTGTGTGTGTGTGTGTGTGTGTGTGTGTGTGTGTGTGTGTGTGTGTCTGTGTGTGTCTGTGTGCGTGCATGCGTGTGTGTGTGTGTGTGTGTGTGTGTGTGTGTGTGTGTGTGTGTGTGTGCGTGTGTTTGTCAGGACACCTGGCAAACGCTGCGTCTGAGCTGATGAAATTGGACCACGAAGAACCTCAGCTGACAGAACCATACCTCTCCAAGCAGAAGAAGCTCATGGTGAGGACTGACACGGATGTACGTTAATGCCTACCAATTCATCTACCTACATCCGTAGGTTAATACCTACGGATGTAGGCGATGGGGTTGGCTTAGCTCAGGAGGCACTGCGGGTTGACTGGTAACCGGAAGGTTGCTAGTTCAATACAGACGTAGGTAGAGGTAGGTTAATACGTACCGATGTAGGTTAATACGTACCGATGTAGGTAGAGGTCGGTTAATACGTACCGATGTAGGTTAATACATATCGATGTAGTTACGTAGTTACGTATTGATGTAAGTTGATACGTATCGATGTAGGTTAATACGTATTGATGTAGGTTAATACGTACCGATGTAGGTAAATACGTATCGATGTAGGTCAATACGTATTAATATAGGTTAATATGTACCGATGTAGGTAAATACGTACCGATGTAGGTTAATACATATTGATGTAGGTTAATACGTACCAAATGTAGGTAGAGGTTTGTTAAAACAGGTGTAGGTCGATGTAGGTTAATACGTACCGATGTAGGTAGATGTAGGTTAATACTTACCGATGTAGGTAGATGTAGGTTAAAACAGATGTAGGTAGGTGTAGGTTAATACGCACCGATGTAGGTTGATGTAGGTTAATACAGATGTAGGTAGATGTAGGTTGATACGTACCAGTGCAGGTTGATGTAGGTTAATATGTGTAGATGTAGGTTTATACGTACCAACGTAGATAGATGTAGGTCAATACAGATGTAGGTATATGTAGGTTCATACGTACCGATGTAGGTTAATATGTACCAGGGACATATTAACCTACGGTTAATATGTTTGAGGCTCCTCATTACAGGAATGCTTATCAGAGTTGTTCTTAACGGTTAGTTTACTGTATTATCCTGACAGGCCAAAATCTTGGACCACGATAATGTGAATAACCTGAAGAAAATTCTGGGAGAGTTGATCATGGTTCTAGATCAAGTGGAAGCTGAACTGGAGAAGAGGAACCTGGAGTATCAAGGTATGAAATACATATTTTCAAATTACAATCTTCATCTCGATCCAGCATTTGTTATATCTGTACTTTTTGAAAAATACCAACATGCATGAATAACTGTCAAATAAATGAATATATATTTTTTTATGTTTTGTATACTCACCCCCACTTGTTTTCGTCTCTTCTCAGGGGAGAAGTGTGAGTTGTGGCTATGTGGACCTGAATTTACGCTAGCAGATATTTGCCTGGGAGCCTTGTTGCACAGGCTCAAGTTCTTGGGACTTTCGAAAAAATACTGGGAGGACGGCAGCCGGGCAAACCTCCAGTCCTATTTTTTGCGCGTGCAGAAACGCTATGCGTTCCGCAAGGTGCTGGGAGACATCCACAGCACGCTGCTGTCTGCCGTGCTGCCCAACGCCTTCCGCATGGTGAAGAAGAAGCCGCCATCTTTCTTCGGGGCCTCCTTCCTCATGGGCTCCCTCGGAGGGATGGGCTACTTTGCCTATTGGTTTTTAAAAAAGAAATATATGTAGTGAATGCCCTCTTCTTGTGTTTTAACGTCTGTGTATTTGTGTGATGTTTCAACTTTTTCTGTAAGGTTTCACGACTGCAGGAAACCTATGAATCTATATAGAGAACACTATTACGTATCTGGGGGAACTAAGAATATAAAGAACATTCCACAAGAAGGAATCAACCACAGCACATTTTGCAGGTTCCAGCGCCGTGGCCTCCGTATATTTCTGGCGACCTAGCGGTCTCATGGCTGACGACGGATGAGGCCTCTTATAGCTTGATGGAGGCATGCCATTATGTCCAGTTATACTCAAATGATAAACTTCATGATCTTAATACATAAGAAAGCTCAAACAAAATATAACGGGGTTTAATCACAGATCAAACTAAGATTGATGACTGGTTTGATTTGACCGTAGCATGCCACTATACTCTTCGACCATAGTGACTGCTTATTTGTGCACACCCTATAGGCCCGGTAGGCCACTAGTAATCCTCTACCTTGTTGAGATTCAACAGGTCTAATGCCAGGAGACCTCCATGTTGAAAAGCTTCTAAAAGCCTTGCCAGAAACTGCCAGTGGAGCTAACGGACTGAGTCATTCACACTTTGTACACCGCCGACAATTCAAACAACCCCCCCACACACACACGCACCCCCCATCAGAGGTCCCCTTTCCTTTGAAGGAGCACATTGACACCCATGGCCCAGGGGCAGCGACGGGCCGCTGGGGGGGGCTGGTTTAGGCCCGGCCCGGTCAGCAGGGAGGCAGCGGTCACCGAGGGCGAGGGCATGGGGTTCAAATCATAAGGTTGTAATAGCATCGTTTCATTTTTATTTTGCCTGTTTCATCTAGAAATGATCTGTACATTGTTATGAGCATTGAAGAAAATAAGATTTGTCCGAGGGTTAAAATGACTAAAAGATGATAAACGCTTCCCGACGCCCCCCGCCTGGTGGGAGCCAGCTTATTGGATCAGCACTTCATTGATGCAGGGACTTTGACTTGCTTTACGAAAGCTATCAGATCTCCAGTTATGAAACAATATTTGGGTTCTTGATTATTTCGGAATGGTTTTACATTGATTCATGAAGACTCCTGTTCAGGAACCTGACCTCTTATGACTGGAGACTTGAAAACAACAACTGAGCTCCCAACAAGCTGCTCTCATGGCTACAAACACGAAGCTACAGTACACAGCCACCTGGGAGGGAGACACCGTGTACATGGTGTGGTTTAAGAGGGAGAAGTCAACTCAAACTTCATGTAATGTAAGAACACTCAATTCTAAAAGTTTCACCATGACCCCCCTTGATCACCCCAATGTCCCCTTGGGTTTATCAAAAGGTTAATCAAAGCCCCTCTTAAAGACAGGTGTTTTTTTTTCAG
This sequence comes from Gadus morhua, assembly GCF_902167405.1. Classification (NCBI taxonomy): domain Eukaryota; kingdom Metazoa; phylum Chordata; class Actinopteri; order Gadiformes; family Gadidae; genus Gadus; species Gadus morhua. The sequence continues at coordinate 5,644,932 of NC_044048.1, read as the reverse complement.
GTCATACAGGACTAGAGATTTTACCACAACAAATGCTTGGTATAATCGTCAATGTATAACACAATGTATAACCACAAACGACACATGTTTTAGAACAATATTTTATAGACATAATTTGATATGCATGTAAGAAATGATAGGGAAATATGGTGTAAAAAAATCTTAAAGGAGACATATTATACCACCAGGTGTGAGTGTGATAGCCTTACAAGCTGTTTCGAAAATCTGCCCCATATGACATCACTAGTGGGCGTGTCCACCTAGATCTGTGCTGGATAGATCAGTCTACCAACCAACCCAATGGACTAAAGTAAATGTTGCTCATCTATCCATGTAGTATAATACGACTCCTTTAAATAGGCTCACAAGCCCGATTGGACGCAACCTTCCATGTATCACCCCAAATGATCCAGGATTTTTGTCCCATTTTTACCATGCCTTCCATAATCTTGGCTTTGGGAACAGCCAAATATACTTAGTCTTCAAAAGGACCTTTACAGAAATGACAGAAACAGAATATTTCAATACATAACCAGCCTTTAATTGTGAGCAGTTTGTTCTTTATGATGGTAGGTTAGGTGGGAGATGTTTAGTGCTTCTTAAATCAGCTTGCCTAAGGATTGGACGTCTGTTTCATGGATCACATATACAAAAAATGTGGTGTTACTTTTGGCCATTCTATCTCACAATAGTATTTTTTTATCTTTTACTTTTATTTTTTTATATTTATAAATATGGATTAATTTATGGTGCTTTTTATGATGTTTTGTTCATGAGCCTTAACATTTTCAGTTGCCATCAAAAACCAAAATTAAATGATGAAAATGTAATCTGATATCTTTATTTACTTTAATGAGACGTGACTCATCACATGCTTAAGCTTGACCGCTTTGGATTGTTTGGGTATTGCAGATCTCTCAAATGCAACTACCATCATTTTGTGGAAAAATATGTGTCATGAAATGAAACAAGAAAGAACCTCCGACCACCAGACCCCATTTAGTAATGTCATTATTTCATCCATAAACATGCCCACTACAAAGCGTAATGGTCTATTCCTTAGGAACAGGCGAATGTATGGCAGGCTTGAATAGGACCAAACTGAATGAGCTAGTTTAGTTTGTTGCATCTTGTATTTCGTATCGGCTAGGCTTATTACATGACACATACCATGTTTGCTAAGAAATAAATAAAAATTAGTGCTGATCTTGAAAAATAAAACACTTGAGTTTGAACACAGGTTTTGTACAACAAAACAGCAAGAAGACCAAAAGTTAATTTAACCATTGAACAAAATAGTGATAGGAGCTTAATGTCCAAGCATGAAGGGTTTATAAGAAGCATAGTCCTGCTTCTCAATTACCTGTTTAAAGTCAGATCTTTCAAAAAAAAAAAAAAGATATATATATATATATATACTAGCCTACTAGGACTATTTCATCTGCCTTACACACACCTTTATAAGCAAAATACAAATAAAGATTATTGCATATTAATGAATTTTCTTGGCATTATTCTAAAATGGTCCTTTTAGGAACAGTGCTGACCACCACAGGGGCTGCAGGACTGTGGCCTTCACCTACACAACACTTTACACAGCCTGGTCAACCAGTAAGCCTGGTCCACGAGTAAGCCTGGTCAACCAGGAGGACTGGTCAACCAGGAGGACTAGGCTCGTTGTTTCTGTGGTTTGAACTGGCGGAGCGGGGGGAGACCAGGGGACCATGGCCTAAGATACCACACCCTATAAGTCCCATGCCAGGCCAGTATGGCACAGAGGCTCCCCACCAACTTCTGAGACGGGTCGTGGAAGTACACAGAGGTACACACAAACATGAATATCCAAACCACTACGAGTACGTTCAGGGCGATGTACAACAGCTGGACGACTACTCTGGGTAGGGTGGACAGACTGGCTGTCTTCAGGTGAGCCATGGGTGCCGTCTCCTCCATGATGAAGAGAGAGGAGTAGAGGAGCAGGAAGGAGTGTCCCGAGACGTCGAAGCCGTGCCAGTGAAGGCCGGCCCTCACACAGGAGGTCTTTGACATGAGGTCTGTGTGGCTGACGTCCAGGGCAGCCGTGGCAAAACACGAGCCGGTGACATTTTCTATGTAGAGGAATGTCTCAGTGCAGACAAACCAACAGGCCGTCGCTGTGACCAGTGAGAGCACCCGTCGGAGCAGAAAGGCCACATCCCGGTTCAGGGCAGAGTTGGAGAGCAGCAGGAAGGGCGTCAGCAGCAGCAGAGTCCATCCCCAGCCTACCTTCACCAGGTACCTGAGGACACAAGGCTCCCCCTGAGTACCACTTCATCAGAACCAGAATCCCTTTTATTACGTCTTATTGTACAAGTACACAAGAGTAAAGTTCTTAGGCTTTCTTCCTCAACAGCCACATAGCAGCAAAAATACAATATAAGTAAATAAAGATAAGTAAAAATATGAATGTGTAAAAATAAGTAGCAGCATTGATCACAACGAGAAATTCCAGTGGTATTGGTACCAACCACGGTTGATTCTAGTGCAAATAGATAGTCTGTATAGTCCGAATTTCTCTCTACCATACTACATAGTCCTACAGCAGATGGGTTTGTGCGGCACTAAATCATGCCGTCATCGAATACTAATTTTAGCAACAAAGAGTCACTATTTCATATTTGCACTACCGATCCAAACACTAGGATAAGATGAATGACATTTGGTTCAACAGTAAGCTTAGCTTGTTAGCATCACAGCTCCTCTACTCACACGTTCAGGAAGGTTTTGGGCCCGCTGAAATACGAGGGAGGAACGAGCTGGAACTCTTTGAGAACAGAGCCCAGGATCGAAACAACCAGGAAGAACCAATGGATGTTTTGTCGCACCGCCGATATCCTCCAAAGTGACACCAACTTTTCCACAATGACGTCCAAGCAGGCCGCCATGTTGACGGGGTTCACCGGCTCACACGTCACAGGGTCTTGTTCTCCAGTTCTCTGAAGGCTGAGAACCAGGTAGACATGATGAGCGCCCCCTACTGCTGAGGGGGGAATCGCATCCTGCTGTATCCTATGCAGCGATTCCCAACTCCCGGTCCGTGGACCCGTTAGCAACATCAGGGCCGTGAAATATTTCCAGGAAAAAAAATGTTGTTACCTATTTTATTATTAAGGCTATAAGAGTCATGTTATTTCCTCCAACAAATTGACACACAATCGATCAATATGCAACTAAACCACTGTCAATTAAGCACTGTACATGCACTGTGATTTGCACTACTTTTGTGTTTATTGAATTCTTAGGGGATTATTCTTGTGTTTCTCTAATAAATTGAAGTTTTTATATTAATGCCTTGTTGAAGGGAGCCTCTGACTCAAGCATTTCATTGCTGTTGATTTAATTGTTGTGAATGTGAAAAATAGACCATCTTGAAAAACAGCCACATCCTTTGTTTAAAATAAAATAAAGGCATTCAAATTGACTACCGGTCCTCCAAATTTTTATGAATATGATGAAGAATCAAGGATGCTTTAATTGTTCTTTAACATGTAGGCCTATACATGGTAAACAAAGTCCAGTAAATCCAGCTCTCAGTGGGCTACCTATACCCTAGAATTGGTTTTATTAAAAATAAGCTATTAATATAAATAAAGACATACTAAGATACAACATATTTGTATCTTATACAAATATGTATGTTGAAGTTAAAAGGTGCGTAATCAGAAGGTGTTTAGCAGTTCAACAGTCTTAGAGCATCCAGGTAAAAGGTGTTCTTCAGCCTGTTTTTTTTGCCCGGATGCTACGCAACCTCCTGCCTGAGGGAAGGAGGGTAAACAGTCCATGTGCTGGGTGGCGATGAAAAACTAATTCGATCTTTTGTGGTATGGTCGTCTCAGAGGTATGATTTGGGGAGTGGAAAATATTCAGCACGTGGTTTATTCTAACAGAGACACAAGGTAGACAAGCTTGCGTTCTGGAGGTGGTTCATGACCAGTGTCTGTGGAATGATTGTGTTAATAGCAGAACTAAAATCCGGAAAAAGCAGTCTCACATATGAATTGCTGGTCTCCAGATGTGTGAAGGCTTTGTGGATAACGGCTGAAACTACATCAGCAGTCAAACGGTTCTGCCTGTAAGCATACTGGTGACAGTCGGATGTGATGTTAATGGTGTTCTTGATATTTCACATTGCCACCAGATGTTTTCATAATGATTGGGGGGTGAGAGCAACAGGTCTATAGTCATTGAGACGGGTGACTGTCTTGGCTTTTGGTACCGGAATGATGGTGGATGTCTTAAGACATATGTGTACAGTGGCCTGTGCCAGGGAGGTGTTAAAGATGTCACACATGACCCCTGAGAGTTGGCCTGCACAGTCCTTTAGGACATGACCTGGAATACCGTCGGGTCCAGCTGCTTTGCGTGGATTTATTTTCTGTAGCAGTACAACCTCCCCCTCTGATACACTCAGTGTTTAGTCCCCTGGCGAGGATGGAAGCTTGGTGGAAGGGGATTATTTGGAGGCCTTGAAACGGGCATAAAAGTGTTTCAGAGCATCAGGCAAGGAGGGGTCGGTGGGGCATTGTGCATTCTTCTTGCTGTAATTGGTAACACACTTTATGCCCTTCCACATGCTAGGGGGTCATTAGTGATGAAATGCTTTTTTCTTTTGTATCTTTAAAGCATAGTCCGATTTTGCTGTCTTTTTGCCGGTTGTCAGGCTTCGGCGTGCGTCCCTGAGTCCCCAGACCTGAACGCAGCGTCTCACGCTCTCAGAAGCGAACGCACCTCGGCATTCAGCAAGGGTTTTTGGTTAGGAGTGATCTTGATTGTTTTCCTGATGGTGACGTCATCCATACACTTATTAATGTATGCCAGGACTGATGTAGTGTATTCTTCGAGGTTCACATCATCCTTTAACGTTGCTGCCTGCCTCTTTAAACATCTGCCAGTTTGTGCTTTCAAAACAGTCCTGAGCAGAGAGCAGTGCCAACTACTGAACAATTTGTGCACCAACCTTTGTGTAAGTAGATGCCAATTCCCCCCCCTTTCGTTTTCCCTGAGAGATTGTTTCTGTCTGAATGGAAGAAAATCCTCTCATCAGGCTGGAAATTAGAGTCCGGCATGTTATCCTTTAGCGATGTTTCCACCAGCACCAAAACACCTTAATTCCTCCAGGCCCAGACGCAGTCGCAACAGGTCCATCTTATTGTCCAGTGCGCGAACATTTGACAGAAAGAGGGAAGGAATAGGTGGTCTGCGTGCTCCGGGCTTTCATGTTAGCTATCGGTCCTGCCCTCTTGCCCCAATTCTGCCTCCTCGAACACCACTTTCTCTTGCCTCTGCACCCGTGCAATCTTTATTTCCATGCTTTTGTCCTTAGTAGTCGCAGTCTCCCAAGTTACAACTTTAGTTTAGGTGTAAGTGAAAGTGAAGCTGCTACCTTCTTAAGCGCTATAAGTTCGGTGTTACAATATCTATGCTTCTCACTGAGAGCTAGAGAAGCCGCTGCATTGATGATGCGCCACCATCTTGGAATCATTGATCTATCAGGGGTCCTTTGACCAAAAAAGGTTGGGAACCCCTCTCCTATTGGACTGAGGTCATAAGGCATGCAGGGCACCTACCAACTGACGTTTATTAAATCATTAAAAAGTGTAATATTTATCTACACAGAATTTCTTTCCACCTTTCTGATCCTGTGCATCAGTGAGAAGGTTTTTTTACACTGCCAAGCCGGTACGGTCGCGGCTTGTCACACCCTGCAATTTCACTGTCTTGCCTGTGTAAAACCGAGGGGGTTATAATCCGCCACCAAGCCGGCTTTCTTTGTTCGTTGGAGTAAGCCTGGCTACAGTAGACCTCTTTAGAATAATTTCCATACTCCGAATGTTTATTTTTATTTTTTCAAACCACTCGCATGCAATAATGAGTATACATCTGAGTGTAGGTGTTGCAGGTTAAAGGATGATAGATATTTTCGCAACCTTTTCAACCTTTTATAGTGAGCTAGGACATGTGTCATTCACATGTCTTGTTATTAATTTCGATGTTTCTGTTAGTTGTTGTGTCATGCATGTGTCACCTATGTATTATTCTCAACTTAACCATTCCATTTTGCTTCCTCTTTATCTGAAAGTCCTGAATTTAACTGTATTCATGAAGCTCTGTCTTGAAAATAGCATCCATCTCGCTACGTAGAGAGCGGAGCAGCTCTTCCTTAAAACCAGAGGCGGGGGAGGGCTCACTGTCAGGGCGTGCAAGGCCACTATGTGGCGGGGATGTTCGCGGCAGGCCGTTGGGGTTGTGGAGGTAAATTGCTCCCGGGTTTCGGCTTAGGAGGCATTTTGGTAGGCAATAAGTTGAAATGTATGTGCTGGGAAAATAAACCTCACACAAAAAGGTTAAAAAAGTGCCCAAAGTAAAAAAAATGTAGATGTTGCAGGAGCTGCCAAAGTCACGTCTCATTCCGTTGATCGCTCACAAGCCTATTATTGTTTAATTTATGAAAAGCTGTTCAGGTGAGCCAAGTTCTACCTTTTACTGGGATGGCAAATACACCTCCAAATTGACATGACATTCATATAAGTACCCTTTTTGCCATATTTGATATATGACTTACTCTAATTTAAAAAATTGGTTACCTGGTTTCTCTCGCATCTCTCTCTCACAACCAAACGAATTACCCACAAAGTATTAGCATCCATACTGCCCTGATTCCCATTGTCTCCCTGGTGCACATCCCGATTCATACCAGCCTCAGAGTTTGGGACCCCACAGATATGAATTGCAGAAGCTGCACGGACATAAAGCAATAGATATTTCATGATGAAAAATAATATATATATATATTTGATGTGCAATGTAATTCCCAGTGATGTACTCATCTATTATTTTGGCTGAACCGTAGCTTTAAGGTTTAGCCTCAAATTGTCAAAGCCTATGCTTTGAAATATATATTGGAATAGCATCATATCCACATTTCTAATATTCTTAAAACAGCAAACTACTTCTACGTCCTACTACTTCTGCAATCCCACACGGCTCTTTGTACCTTTGTTGCTGTCATGGAGCAGTTTAGTGTGGTCTGGTCTGGTCAGGCCAATGACATTCTCCCAAGCAACAGGTTGAACTACAGACACACAAGGCAATTCATTTATCTCTATTTGTACCACATCCAACCTTCTGGAAGGGTCTTGGGCTGTAGAGAGAACCATTGGTCATCTCAGCTGGAAGCCACGTGGACAATTGAACGTAAGCAAAATGTTGTGATGAGATTTGAACCCATTTCACAAATGTAACTCTTCATAATCCCAGAAAGCACCTCTCGGCAGGGGGGGGAATGTCATACACTGGTGTGGTGTCTTTTCAGTAGGGCAAGAGGACAGATTGACTGTGTGTAATGTTAATGTTCTGTATGAAAGATTACATGTGAATGGAGGACCAGTTGACCATGCTAGCAGTGTGAGGGCCAGTCAGCGACAACAGTGACTGGCCCTCATTCAGATTCAATATGAGCAGTTCATGGTCTATTACATAAGACCAGAGTAGTGTGTAATACCACCCTGTAGGGGGGCTCCCACCCTGTAGCCCCCCACCCTGTAGCCTCCCACCCTGCAGGTGGGAGGCTACAGGGTGGGGGGGCTCTCTTTTGAGTGGAAGTATTCTGTACTGACATATTCGTCTCTCTGTGCTCTGGAAGGAACACCAAGTGTTTGGCTGGAGTTTTCGCTGAACAGTCACTCCTTGCTCAAACCAAACGGTAGGCCGAGGAATCAGGAGCTCAGATCCAAGAGGCCATGGCAGGCTGGCAGCTGTAATGCCAATGAGTGCATGTGCCTTTCCGCTTGTTTTAAAGGATGGGAGGTCATTCATTGGGTTGTTCGGTTAACTATCTCGGTTGAGTCACGAAGTCAGGAAGTGATGTCCATGGCTACCAGTTCAGGTAGCAGTACACATGTCTGCAGCCACTATGTGTGTGCCACACCTCTCTCTCTCTCACGCTCTCTCTCTCTCGCGCTCTCTCTCTCTTTCTCTCCCGCTCTCTCTCTCTCTCTCTCTCTCTCTCTCTCTCTCTCTCTCTCTCTCTCTCTCTCTCTCTTTCTCTCTCTCTCTCTCTCTCTCTCTCTCTCTCTCTCTCTCTCTCTCTCTCTCTCTCTCTCTCTCTCTCTCTCTCCACTCAGCCTTCTGCCTTTCCCTTCTTTTGTATAAACAAGTAAACATTTTTTGCCCGCGTATTCATTTGCTAATCCTACATTCTGAAAAATAGTCTGATGATGAAGGTGTGTGTGGGGGGGGCGAGGAGCTAGATAAAAACTCATAATAACTTTGCGTCTATTTGAGTTTCATCTTGTTGCCATGGTTACAGCTGCCATATAGATTGGCGGCCATACGAGGCTGGTTACTGGTTAACCTCTCCACCCACATTTGCCCAGATTAGGAGAATCAATAAGATAAGAGTAGCACCGGCGGCCTTACCTTGCACCAACACCCTCCTCACACTGCAGCAGCCTGCACTAACTTCCATACTTCACACCTTGGCTGTACCAACGCAGAAGGAACTCTAGAAGAGTACCTCAGATGCTTTGAGACGGAGGTGAGGAGCGGAAGGAGAAGGAAAAGGCAGCATGGTCAACGTGAACACACAGGTGCCTCTGCGTGTCAGGCTTCCATTCGGTGAGTACACAGCGCGCTTTGGCTGCTGCAACCGCTTTGGCCGGAGAGAGATCAGGTCCGACGCCTGCTTGTGTTTCAATTGTGTTGGTTTTAAAGTGTGTATGAGTGCTCTTCAGCAGCTGTGCCCCTGTGCCCCTGGCTTTGACAGGACATTGGCACCATTCCCCAGCAGCATTTCTGGTTCGATATCTGGAGTAGGCTTTTACTGTAGCATCAAGGCTACTGTTATGGCTGCAATTCATGAAGGTGTGTCCTGCACTATCTGTAGATTTACAACGTTCAAGGCAAGAACAGGAGTCTGGTGACCCTGATGCAATGAGTATTTGATGACGTTTTTCATAAAGGGCTGAATATTAGAGGATGCTGACAAATGTCTGGGCCTAGGGAAAGACTTTATGCTTATAGGGGGAAGGTAAAGGGTGAAGCGATGACAACGGCTAATCTTAGCAGGTTGTTGACTTGGGCTCAGTATGGAGTAATGAGCGCATCGGGTTCTGTGTGCCTCTGATGCAGCAGGCTGCCACTCTGACAATCAAACAGATGTCCTGGTTCCCACTCCTGCTCACTGTACACTCTGTAGCCATGTAGCAGTGTCTAAAAAGATACCGTCTCTGTGTGTTCTTCACAGCATTTTAGGAAAATTATGTTTAGGGGAGCGAGGGTTACCCAGGGCAATGCTAGGCTGTGTGTTCTGTGGCTGTAGACTTTTCCTTTCCTATTCCTTGTTTTCTAAAAGCTGCTGGACAATGAAAGGGAAACTCAAGAGACCTCAGCACGGCTCTCTGGAATGGGATCAATTCCAGGGTGGAAGGCTGTCCATAGACACATTGTTAATATTGACTGATAGTGATCTTCATTGTCCTCTGTCAGTGATGGACATGCTGCCTCTTTTCATCTGGCTCAATACACCTATAAGAGCCCATTCTTTGGGTATTCATTTCTTCCAACACAAGACATATTCATATCGGTTGTTGAGTGTCGTATTTAATCCGTTGATGAACTGTATAATAGTTATGTCTTAGTAGTGAAATTATTCATGGGTGGATATCAGGCTACAGTATTAAACAGGTGGCCCCCATCACTCAGTCTGAATGTCATTCCTACCTAACAGTTGTTATCGTGGAATTAATCTCATCTAGTTCTAAATTGGGTTTTGTGAAAAGCAACTGGCTACCAAGGAGCTGACTTTCACACTCGTTATATAGCGTAAATAAAAACAAACAAACGGCCATTTCAGTTCTTCAGATATTCCCGTTACTACCTTTTCTGGACAGCAGAAAACTGCAACAGCTGGTATGGCAATAGTACCATGAAAGCACAAAATGGCTACCTTGTGATTTGTAAATAGGAAGCTGGATTATGTTTAACATCACCCATTTTCACTTTAGGGGCGGCAGCTGTCGAATCCATCTAAGATTTGAAGGAGTTCTGGTTGTGCTCAGATTGATGATGACAAACTAATCCAATGGCTGTCCCAGGGGGGGCTCTCTGCTGTGTTAAATAAATTCTGTAATGTGTGAGTAACCTTGATTGAGAGAGAATTCATGCAGCCGTTGCTTAATCTTATAGATACCAAGTAGTCTTTTTTTGTGTGTAGCAGCCGCATGAGAACCACCCACCACCACCACAGTAATACCCTTACCATTCTGCTTAGAGGCTCACGTGCATTTTTTATGAAGAAAAATGAACTATTTGGATGATCCAAATAGATGGATCATCCAAAGCCAAATCATTGGTGTAGCCTATGCTTTCCTTACTAGCTGTATTCCCTAAGCTAGCGCTGGTCTGTGTGGTCGAGATCAACTTATGTGGCCCTTCCATGTGGAAACAAACCATCCACTGCTTATAGGGGATAATTATGACCTTTTTTTTAATCCTAACCCTAAGCCTGTTATTAAAGATGAGAACGCCCTGGGCTGTTATGAATATTGTATGATTATAATAGACTCTTTCACAGAGGTGTCGTGGTAGGACAAGCGCAGGGGTCCCTCGTTAAGCTAATGATGGGTCTGCTCCTGCATCAGAGCTCAGGTCGTACACTTCTCTTCACTAGGGTTTTCCTACGACGACTACTCCGTTAAAATAATGGAAAATTAACTAATTAATTGGATTCTTTCTCAGTTTTTACATTGACATTTAGGGCATTTAGCAGATACTTTTTCGAAAGCACCTTACAATAAGTACATTTGTCAGAAGAAGGTGAAACAATATATCGCTGTTTGTACAGTATGTGTTTTAATAGTAATGGGAATACAGGTAGACATGTACAACATAACATCAAGTAACAGATGATTAGTTGCCCAACGGCCCCAGCATGTACAAAAGATGGCCTGTCCTGTGCCTTTGCAGGTCAGTTGGTGAATGTAAACACAACAAAAGCCATTTGACAGCCCCTGAGCAACCCGTGTGTTTGCCCAAAGAACTGGACGACTTGAGAGTGATTCTTCAACAGTGAGCTATAACCACACATTACAGGCTCAGTGTGTATGGCTGGCACAGATTCAACGAGTCACAGACCTTTAAGAATCTGCACCCCGGACACCCGGGTTCTTTCACCTAGTAGGCCTATATATGCTGGAATATGGAATCGTGATAAATGGTTAACCGTCATTCCCTAGAGCTACGTTGTTTCCTTAGACTAAAATTTATTTAGCTTGCTGTAGCTGAATTAAAGAAATCTTGAATCTGTCTATTATATGCAGTGGATGGGATAATTGTGGTTTCGGTAATTGTCTTATGTCAAAATATGCAATATTTACTTAACAAAATCGGAATAACCAAAACTTTGGATGAAAACAGGATAAGGGGATAAGATGTAGGCCGAAGGGAACAAAATGGATTTGAGGGATCTAGGGGACTTAAATACACACTCACACACTGTAAACTAATAATGTAAAAAGTAAAGTATCAATACATTGGGAACTAAGGAGTTCTAGGGTGTCCTCTAGTGGACAGATAAACCATGCGGCCGGGCATGTCTCATTTCAGTATACGTAATGTTTTTGGAAGCCATATAACTTTTAATTACATAATCATGTTACAATAGATCATTTTGCAACCAATTGAGCAGTTATATATCTATGTATCTATATCTATATCTCTCTATATATTTATATATATCTATATCTCTATATATATATCTCTCTCTCTATATATATATATATATATATATATATATATATATATATATATATATATATATATATCAAAATATATTAAAAAAAAAACACATGTGTCAATAGCTGAAAGAGATAGAGAGTTAAGATTCATTATGATTTAGTGAGGTCAGTATAATGAAAAGTTGGGTCTTCAGTCTATTGAAAAGATACATTTTAGAAAAGGATTTTTACAATTTCTGCTTGAAAGTACAAAGGAAAAGCACTACAAACCAACCATTCGGTGTAATGAAGGATAGTAGATTAGGCCTATATTGGAGATATCTAGCCCATGCCTTTCCGTCTCTAATTAACTAAGTAAAATAAGAGGTTGGCTATTGCACACACACACACACACACACACACACACACACACACACACACACACACACACACACACACACACACACACACACACACACACACACACACACACAGTGTTCCCTCGACACTATTAATCCAGCCGTCCGGGCTCCGATTAAATCTCATTGTGACGGCATTAGAGGCTGATCTCCCCCAGCCACCCGCCGCGGGGCCCAGGGGAGCCGCACACGGAGCCCTGCAGCCGCCAGCCTGAGTCGCCTCTCTGCCTCCCGGAGCCTCCTCGGTGCAGCCCGGTTCACGCCTGCTTCCCGGGCTGGGCTCAGGGCCCTGTAGAGACGGCTCCCGCTCTCACAGGGATGTATGGAGAGCATGATGGAGCGCTGAACGTCCAAGGTAAACAGACCAGGTGGTGGAGGTGCTGGCTAGCAGGGCACCTCGCTTTACGTTGTCATTATGCTTTGTTAGCGGTGGAGTTTACAGTCACAGCAAGATGGAATTGTTCAAACAATTTCGGTATTTGTAGAAACTGGTGCTTTTCTCAGGAATGGAAAAATGTCTCATTACTTCTACCATACTACGATCTATAAATCAATGTTTTTAAACCCAATTATTGAGTTGTAATGTTAGACTTGTTGCTGGGGGAGAAACGAATGCTGTTGGTACCAAAGGAAAGCCAAAGGAGAGCCATTCCCCCGGGCGGAGAAACATCATGAGGTGAACTCTCCACAGGGAGGCAGTGGTTCCCAGATAGTCTGGTTCAGTGAGGTCTTCCTCATTGTTCAGAATCAGAATCACTTTTATTACATCTCAGTACACAAGGGTCAAATTCGTAGGCTTGGTTCCTCAACAGCCACATGGCAGCATCAATACAAGATCAAGTAAATAAAGATAATTAAAAAAAGATGTAAAAATAAGTAGCAGTATAGATCACAATAATAAATAATAACAATACAATAAAATATTATGATAATAAGGGAGATAATAAGACTACTAAACAACTGCAACTAAAACAGTGGTCATAAGTAATAATATGTAATGATGTAAAGTGTAAATTGTTTGTGTAAAGTGTTAAGTGGTACCAGCCACGGTTGATTCTGGTGCAAAAATGTTGTGCAAATTACAGGAAGAATCTATAGTATAATATATATAGTCATGGTAAATGCTGTGTTGTATCTAACCACAGCCACCAGGGCCAGGGGGATAACACCATTTCAAGCAGGCGTCCTGATGAGAGGAGGTTGACCTGATACTTTGATATTGTTAAAGTGTTGAGCTGACATCACTTACACACTCACAACGACAATCATGTGACAAGTAGCCGATCATCACCTAGAAAGCCTTCTCTAATGTAGCTGGCCTGTCAAGGGGGCTTTCTCAACACTGGCCTGTGTCAATCACAGTGTGGAGGATAAGCGTGTATCGATTGGCTGGTGACGAGGCAGGCCTCGGAGGGAATCAGGCAGATAAGGCGGCTGTCAGCGATGCTGCTGACTGAAGGGATAGGGTTGGCAGACGAAGTGACTTCTCAGCACAACAGGGGTTAATGATTGCTGAGCTTATCATGCTCTGTGATTGATTCACGTTGCGCATCGTGTTTATTGATGCAACTGTTTACCTATTTGTTCTCCGCGACATCGTTTTTTTCAGTTGGTTCATTTCACGTCCATGTAGCCTTTCACATGTATTTCAAATAGCCTTGGTAATGTTTGTGAAACATATACATGCTATGCAATACTTTATACCCGTAGGCCAATCCGAGAAATGTCAGATCAAAAGTAAACTATTTCAACTGCTGTGCCATGTTTGATTATATGGGTTCTGTGACAGGGAAACTGATAAAAAACTGTTTTTTTTTGTGTTGGCCTAAATTTCCAAAAATCGAATTTGACAATGATATATGAGCCTAATAAACGAGAGCAGCTTTTGATCTGAAATGAGCTAATTTCATCAATGAATTAATTCAAATAAAGCATTGTAGGCCTTAGTGGGCCGTTGATCACATCACTCTTGATTGAATGATCCTGTTGATGTTAACTCTTTACTATATATGAACAGCCTCTCCCACTTAAAACATCACTTGAAAAAAATAGAAAACAATTGAACAAAAAGCTCATTGAAATGTAGTTAATCGTATCCAAGCCAATCCATATGAACAATGGCTGACGATGGATGGCTAAGGCAGGGACATAGGAGCGGGGGAGAATGGGACATTACCTGGCTAGAGGACTAAGGGGAGAATGAGATATTACATGGCTAGAGGAGCGAGGGAGAATTACCTGGCTGGCTCGGGCAGGGCTTGCATAAGCTGCGTGACAGCAGATAGCAATCTGTTGACAAGGTCTTTCCTATGACACTAAAGTCACATAATATCATTTTGTTTAGCGCTGGAGAGCGGAGCGCAAGGCTTTCCGCACCGCTTTTCCATTCGTCCTTCTGTAACACCAATCATCACCATCATTAAAAAACGATTGTATCTATTTGATCAACACTCACTTTTTGTCCCGTTGCGGAGGCACGCTGCTAAGTCACATTAAGGTCCGGTAGTATCCTCATCCAGGGGGTCAGGGATTCTCCCACCAGCCCACCGCCAGTAGGCTACTGGGTCTAGCATCTGGTCATTTCAGTTACCTTAACGCTGCTGGCCTTTGGGATCAGACTTTGGGAGTGAAATGCAGCCGTTGAGGAGAAGGTACAACTAGGCTCAGATGGAGTTTGGTCAGCGGTCGGAGATTCCTATTCACAAGATAGACTTTGTTCACAAACGCTAGTTTGAAGTTTCAAAGGGGAATCACAAGTGTTACATCAGTTCTCAGTGGTTCTGACTTTAGCCCTCGGGGCAGGAGTTTGGGTGACTGATTATAAGACGACTTCCCACACGTTTCATCAGGGCAACAGGGTCCTGCTGACGAGTCCTGCTCGGGCCGGATCCCCTCTCAAACACACAACTCCAGGATTGTTTTTTGGACAGTTGTAGTTGGACAGTCATCAACAGCACTTTAGTGCCTGCAATCTTTTAATATCAGTAAAGTTTGGTAGTTTGCACACATGGCTTGGTGTGGGTCTGCTAGCAGAGGTGGTTGAGCTCTGATAGAATAAGCCCCTGTGAGTTGGTAGAGTAGCATGTGTAATCCAAATGCATCAGAACACTTTGTCACCGTGTGTGATTAAGGAAAGCCATAACCTTCCAGATTATGGTTTATTGTCCTGTATATGGCTGTTCCTTGGGAAGTTCACAGAAATGTAAGATGGGAGCAGTGATAAAATAATTTTAATGACGGGTAAGATAAGATTTGCTCTTGGTGACTCATTCCAACCCTCAGCACAGATTCCCCTACATCTCCCTACACACACACACACACACACACACACACACACACACAAACACACACACACACACACACACACACACACACACACACACACACACACACACACACACACACACACACACAGCCACACACACACACACACACACACACACACACACACACACACACACACACACACAGCCACACACACACACACACACACACACACACACACACACACACACACACACACACACACACACACACACACACACACACACACACAGACTGCTTGGTAGGTGGTTTGGATAATGAACAAGCTTCTTGAACAAACATAGATATTGTTGAGGAGCTTCCCCAATGCAGTGTAAAGACGCGCTATCAGCCACCTCTGTGCTGACTTGTTGCAGTGATGGCATGCACTCAGTTTCAATGTTTTACAACCTTAAACCAACAGCATTTAACAGTGGGTCAAAAGCCTCACTGTTTGATTGATTTATACATTTTGTAAACTTCAATTATGAAGAAGGTTCAAAGATTTCCTTGTTCCAAGACATCCTAATAACAAATGATCTGATTACATATACCTCCAATTGAACAAGCTGTTTTATACCATTCACCTTTGTACTCTGATTACTATCGATACATTTTTATTTTATTTTATCATTGTAGAAAAGAGGAAAGTGGCAGATAGTTGTGTCCCACCAAAGCCCCCGTGGTGGGGTTAGGCGCGCCGTGCTAATGCCTGCTGGTCCGCTGGCCGCTGAGGTCAGACTGGCGGGGTCCGCGGGGTCTAGGGCTCCTGAGGTCTGCATGAACCTCGGAGCGTTGACCTATCACTGTGTGCTGCAACTTTCCCCTCTTCAAACAGCCGCTGCTGTTTGCCATGTTTCTGTTCCTACGCACAGGAGGCACCGAGCGCAACAACACTTTCTGCTTCCTTTTCAAAACTCAAACTTGACTTGAATCCCATCATGTTTATAATACTTGTTGTTAAACCGCTCGGAGTGCCCGGGAGATGTTTGTAGACAACGCTTTGTCAGATAGACGAATGTGTAAGATAAGAACATCGGTTTCTGTGCTTAACTGTAAGTTACCAAACAAAAAGTAAATATGTTCTGATTTGACCCAGGGGATATGCGAGATTGAGAAACGTATTGCAATCTTGTGCAACTCACAGAGCAAACGTTGTGTGCTCTGTGAGGTGCATTCTAGAGAATCCAACTGCTCCACACAATATATCACAATGTTTCTTTCTATACCAAAGGCTAACAGCCTATTAAATGTCCATCATGAAGCAGTTCAAACAGCTGTGATAAAAAGGCTTCAAATGTCTGAAAGTGCCCTTTCTGGGGATTGGGTCGGGGCAAGCATCACGTGACTGCATTTCAGCAATTAATTATTGATACACAAAGGCATCGGTTTGCTTCAGGGAGAATTATTTCAATGCTTAATTATGTCAGTCTTAACTGAGATTTAGCGGGTACATATTAGGCCCAAAGGAAGTAGGTCTACTGGGTCTCAGTGAAAGCAACAGTAGGTAAGCTATACCTTGCTCAACGAGGAACACACACACACAAAAACACACAGAAGAACACTGTTTCCTATCAAAACACCAACTGGTTTTTACTGGTGGAACTCCGATGTGGTGAGAAAGGGAGAGAGAAATAGATAATACATGCACTGAAGAAGGTGAAGAAGGATATCAATGTTGTGTTATCTCTCACTCAAAAAAGTTGATTCATCACTGAGAGTCTGGTTAAAAATCAACCAGACTCAGGGGGGGAGGAGGAGGAGGGGGAGGAGTAAACTCCCACCCCCCCATCAAATATCCACCTTTAAAGGGGGCGTGGCCCAGGCCCAAGGAGGGAGGAGGGGGTGTTTAATGGGGGGGCGAGGGGGTGGTTGGGTTGGTGGTGCCGGGAGGGGGGGTTGTCTTTAGTGGATGGGGCACATGGGCTTCTTGGTCAAGTCTTGTCTTAGCCCACATCGCTCAGGGTAGCAGTGGTGGAGGTAGCAGAGTTAGTAGAAGCATCTCGTCCGTCCAGAACGGAGCAGCAGCAGCTATGGACATGGCAGACTACAGCGAGGCCCTGGACCCAGCCTACACCACGCTGGAGTTTGAGAACATGCAGGTGCTGGCCATGGGCGCTGGTGAGTCACATGTGTGCGGCTACTGCTCATCCCGTTGAACTTTGAGACTTTTGAGTCCAGGGGAAAACTTTGGTCCCAGGCGGGGTTTCCACACTGGTGAAGGTCCTCCACATGGGGACGATAAACAGGGGCATTTGTCCACTCACTCCTGCTGTCAGTTGACTTCATCACTTGATGATAATGTCTCGACTCTTGGCATCAACAGATGTTGACTTACAACTCCATACTGGAGTAGCCCTTCAGAAGAAGTCTGGATCACAGGTGGATTGCGGTTCATTGTTGAGACTTCTGGACTTGACGTGACCGGTCTGGGTCATGTTTGGACCAGATCCTTGTCTGATAGTGGATATACATTGGTTCTCTGGTGAAGCATGGCTCTCTTGTTACAAACGGCTGGTTCTCAGAGTCCTGTCAGTGAGTCTCCCTAGCTGGTGTAAGTGATGTCAGTAATGAATCTGTAAGAGAGGAGTCAGTATGACGCTGGGACTCATTGTCCCATGACTTCTGCTAATGATCCTGATGCAAAAATGAAACAGCTCCCAGCTAGAATGAAAAGGGTGGGGGGGTGGGCAAGATATCTATCAAGCTACATATCTCGTTTATTTTTAGTTATTAGATATTTTCCTGTTTCCTGTAGTATGTTGGTAAGGTTGTAGTGTAATCCTGAATAACTTAATTTGCATTCAACAGTTCGAAAGCCTTGTAGAGGCATGATTTATTGTCTGATCATTTGATCATTTGATCATACTGATTGATTGATCAAATGTTGTGACCATGAGGGTGGGAAGACGATCCAGAGTAATTGTCCTCTCAGATATGATCAAGCACTCAGTGTTGACTGTCTGAGCCACTCAGACACCGTATAGATTTTGATCAGGCTTCAGTCCTTCTGCCTGCTGTTTCACCAAGGCCAGTAGCACCTCTGAAGTGTCCTTTGAATAATGAGGCTACAATCACATTATAAATGATGAGTTGGATTATTCATGTTCCACCTTTAATATACTATTTCATGAAGAAATCTCTCTCTGTCTGTCTGTCTGTCTGTCTGTCTGTCTGTCTGTCTCTCTCTCTCTCTCTCTCTCTCTCTCTCTCTCTCTCTCTCTCTCTCTCTCTCTCTCTCTCTCTCTCTCTCTCTCTCTCTCTCTCTCTCTCTCTCTCTCTCTCTTTCTCTCTCTCTCTCTCTCTCTCTCTCTCTCTCTCTCTCTCTCCATGTCTCTCTCCCCGTCTTGCTGTCCCTCTGTGTGTCAGACTCCTCCCCCGCTGAGAGTGGAACCATGAGTGCGGGCGGCCATCTTGTGGCGGGCAGCCTGTGTGCCATCTGTGGGGACCGGGCCACGGGGAAGCACTACGGGGCCTCCAGCTGTGACGGCTGCAAGGGCTTCTTCAGGCGCAGCGTTCGGAAGAACCACATGTACTCCTGCAGGTGAGAGCGAGAGGCTTCACCACCACCACCACCACCACCACTATCACCACCACCACAACCACCCCTATCACCACCACCACCACTACCACCATCACTATCAGCACCAGCACCATCACTATCAGCACCAGCACCATCCTCACCTATCAGCGCCCATGCTGCCCCAAGGGATGACTGATCTTATTTTTAAAGTATTTTAATGATTAAATATTGAGGACACGGGTAGTTGACTCACTGGTGCCCAAACTATCCCGACACACACTTCCCTTTCCCCCAAACACCCGAGCACGCACGCACGCACACACACACACACGCACACACGAACACACACACATACTCACACACACATCCATGCATGCACACACATAAACAAACATGCATACACACACCCACGCAGACATGCACGCATACTTGAATGCATTCACACACACAGACAGACCGAAACATATACACACAAACACACCCACTCACACAGCATGCACACACACAGACACGGACAGACACACACGACACACATGCATGTGCACACATATCTTTGCACTTGTCTTTAATCCTTGTCTTTCTGGGGTCCCAGGTTCAACAGACAATGCATCGTGGACAAAGACAAGCGGAATCAGTGCAGATACTGTCGGCTCAAGAAGTGCTTCAGAGCTGGCATGAAGAAAGAAGGTAGATTGAGGACATTGATGTTAAATTGAAGCGAGTTGTGAGTGTGTCGCAATAGCCACCAGAGCAGAGATCTTGTTAATGTTCAGTCGGTGAAGCGCTGGAGACTATGAGCGGTTTATGCTGAGCAAACATCTCTAAGCCATAATAGCCCTATACTGATAAACAGGACAGCCTTGGAAGCCTTGTTTTTTCCTTCACGTGACTTAGCATGCGGCGTGCTAAATGCTACATGCTTCATTGTTTTAAATATTAAATGAAATGTGTGTGTGTGTCTGTGCATGTGTGTTCTCAGCTGTACAGAATGAAAGAGACAGAATCAGCACCCGGAGGTCCAGCTACGAGGACAGCAGTTTACCCTCCATCAACGCCCTGATCCAGGCTGATGTTCTGTCCAGACAGGTGAGGCTCGGACCAGGCCAGGACCCTCACCCTTACCCCCGCACCGTACCAGGAGCTGGGGGTAACACTGCCTCCTGGTTCTGATGTTGTCCTAAATCACTGCTCAGATCACCTCCCCGGGGCCCATACTAAACGGAGACATCAGGACCAAGAAGATGGCCGCCATCACGGATGTGTGTGAGTCTATGAAGCAGCAGCTGCTGGTGCTGGTGGAGTGGGCCAAATACATCCCAGCCTTCTGCGACCTTCCCCTGGATGACCAGGTGGGCCTATAGTCATCCTGAGATTGGTGCAAAATAAGTCAATGAATGTACATGTATGCATACATATCAGTTTCTATATCAGCCTTCCACCACGACGGCAGGGCCCAGTGAGCCATGGTGGAGGAACGGTGTGTGGTGGTGCCTGTGTTCTCTATCATTATATACACAGAGCAGTCCTCTGCCATCCTGAGAGTTAATGTATTCATTCCAGGTTAGAATATGATGAGCTGGTTGTAAAGTCACATCCACGCTCTGGAATCATTAACACAGCGAATGGACAAGGCTTGGTAACTGATTGGCTGATGTATGTTCATTTCTTTGTCGTTGTTAGTTTGACAGAGTAACCAGGCCGCATCGGACAATTTCCTTAGACGGGCCTAAGACAAGACTTTTATTGTAAAGAAATTGATGTGGGATTTAAGGTAGAAGCCAGCTGATACAAAGGAGACAATTGCATTGTTTCACATTTAGTTTGTTGTCCCTCCCAGGTGGCGCTGCTACGCGCACATGCTGGGGAGCACCTTCTGCTGGGGGCGGCCAAAAGGTCCATGCTCTTCAAAGATCTCCTGTTATTGGGTAATAAGAACCGCTTACCATTCAAACACATTATCCACCATGGGATGAAATCCCTGGTCGGTTGTCGGCCCGACACATCGCTTTATGGGTTGAAAACGGGACGCCCTCTCCTCAGGGAACGACCACATCATCCCCAGGAACTGCCCTGAGCTGGAGGTGAGCCGGGTGGCCGTGAGGATCCTGGACGAGCTGGTGCTGCCCTTCCAGGAGCTCCAGATCGACGACAACGAGTACGCTTGCTTGAAAGCCATCGTCTTCTTTGACCCAGGTATGAGCAGCAATCGAGGGGTCCAGATCACCCAGATAACACTGTGTTCCCCTCTACCAAATCTAGAAGAATATACTATACAAGTCACAGCCGTGCTTCTTTAATATAGCTCTTTATTTTTTAAACAACGATACTGTCAAGACCTTTTGCCGGTTGAAATGTCCTCAATTGGAACATGAATGTGACCCACGCCCTTCCCCTTCCTGTGCCAGACGCCAAGGGTCTGAGTGACCCGGTGAAGATCAAGCGCATGCGCTACCAGGTGCAGGTGAGCCTGGAGGACTACATCAACGACCGGCAGTACGACTCGCGGGGCCGCTTCGGGGAGCTGCTGCTGCTGCTGCCCACGCTGCAGAGCATCACCTGGCAGATGATCGAGCAGATCCAGTTCGTCAAGCTCTTCGGCATGGCCAAGATTGACAACCTGCTGCAGGAGATGCTGCTGGGAGGTGAGGGGACGTGTGTGGGTCTAGGGGACGCCTGCGAGGGACGGGGCCGGAGGGGGTCAGTTCCATTCAAAAGGGTTCCAGGCCTGGCTTTGAACCCCGATGTCCCCACCCTACCTCTGAGACGAGATGACTCCACCCCCATTTGTAATAAATACGCAGACACAAGCTGAGAGTGCATCTCAATCTGTCCTGGGGTTTGTTACGGTAGTATAGCTCTATGTATGACTCAGTGTGTCTGCATGTGTTTTCCAGGTTCTGCTAACGAGGCCCCTCATGCACCTCACTCTCTGCACCCCCACCTGGTCCAGGAGCACCTCAGCAGCAATGTGATCGTCTCCAACGGCCCCTCACCCCTACACAACGGTCAAATCTGTAAGGGCTAACACACAGGAACAGAGTAAGATAAAGTCACAGCGTTGAATCCGAGGAGTATAAAGGTGAATGGGTGGATTAGACACGCGCGGGGTTACAGGTATAGGACTAGTGACGCCGTGAGCCAAACAGCATCGCATTTATTCATATTTTTCCTCATTGGCAACCCACTTCCTGTGCAGATCAATCTAGCTGCTGGAAGGACTAACAGGCTTGGCAGAATAATCCTTTTCTAAGTTCTTCATGGAGACTAATCAGGCTTATTTTGTCAAAGAAAGCTTCTGTTATTTTTCGCTTAACCATTCTAATGCCCTCAGAAATTTCACAGAAAGTGCTTATTATTCATAGTCTGAAAAGTGGTAGCTTTAAAGAAAGGGTACCCGTAGGGAGAGACAGATATGCTCTCCTGAGCTCTGCGCTGACCGCTCACTTTAAGGCCAAATCCCATTTCTACCCCTTACCCCTTCCCCTTCCCCCTTCAAAACAAGGGGTAGGGGAAAGGGGAAGGGGAAGGGGGAGGGGAAGGGGAAGGGGAAGGGGTAGGGGGAAGGGGAAGGGGAAGGGGAAGGGGATTGGGCCTAACACTCTTCTGTTCCCCGTTCTGCAGCCACTCCTGAGACCCCCATCCCGTCCCCCACCTCCAGCTCAGAGCACTACAAGATGGCCCAGGGGGTCATCGCCACCGTGCCTAAGCAGCCTACCTCCATCCCTCAGACCACCATCACCAAGCAGGAGGCCATGTAGCCAGGCTTGACTCAAACAGCCTCTCACCTCACCATATCTGCGTTCATGTTGTTCTACGGTTTGGCCATTCTTCTAAATAGTCCCTGATGTACGACGGAACATGTCCGATAACTACGTAGCAGTGGTTGAATATATGAACGTCTGTTTGGTTCATGCATTCAGCGTAACTCCCATGAGGGCCTTGTTAGATCAACTGCAATTAAAAAGTCCAAAACATTGCTTATGAAATCTACACAACATAAGTCCTGTCGATGTCGGAGCTTGATTTGGCAACCGTGTTGGGTTGCAGGAGATGTCCTAAAGAACGCCCCCAGGCCTACTGTTTGATGGTGATTGGATAGTGCCAATGCTGTATTAATGTTACAACATTTATTTTTTAGCATTACACTGTATTTGGCTTTTATAGATATTTAAACTCCATGTTGCCATGTTTCAGCTAGTTGGTAATATGCCTTTGTTATTCATATATAATGTTGTTTATTTTAACATTTTTGTACAGGTTAAGTACAAAATATATTTTCTTAAACAAAATCACTTGGAAATTCAAGGTTTAAAGCTGTTGTATAATATGACGATCAGGGGTTTATTACATGACTAGAGTATAGAGTATCTTTCGATAAGTTATAAATTACACCAAGATTGCTTGGTTGATAGGATGTTGTCTGTTGTGTGGTGCCACTTTTTAAAAGACATAGGCAGCCATTTATTGAGGAAGAAATGTTATTTCCCCAATTCAAATACTTAAATATGTTGTATCATTTTTTATATAATATTTTTTCTGTTTGAGATAAATTTATTGTCATGGTTTAGCTGAAAGAATAAACTGTGCCTTGAAAACTAAACTGCCTTACACACAGGAAGAAATGTTCACCTTTCAATGTGAAGATACATAAATAAAACGTCAAGGTCTATTTTTACACTTAATTGTGCTGCAGTGATCTTATTCTGTCTCAAAAATACTGTTTTATAATGATTCAAGTATAAGACGATTCTCAACCAATTGTAACCTTAACACACACTATGAACATGAAAACATGTTTAGTAAGTCCTACCCACTCAAAAACAGAATCCAACGTGGCAGTGCGGCGTGGTCATTGATATGAGGTATGTTGCATCAGACCTGATAAAGTGTCATAAAGTCATCGTAGATATCAGTGGTTGCAAAGGGAAAGAAAGATTAAAAGAATGAGAGCGGATGAGGCACACATCAAAGCCTAACTGTATCCCAGCTCTCGAATTGAGAAAATCAAGGATAAAAAAAAAAAAAAAGCTATCCTAGATAATGGGCCAATTTATGACTTGGTGTGAAACGTTTGATTCAAAGTTGCAAATAATTCATAAATCAAAGCTGTGTAGACTCTGCGAGGCGCAGCAAGTTTGTGGCTGTGAGGTGGATGCAGGCATTGCATATAACGTGCAAGTCAAGTGTTTTGTCAAAACATGGACCTTGGAACCCCGTCGAAGCACTAGATTTTACCAAAATATCGACCTAATTCTGCATCAATAGTGAAACTTTATTTAATCATAATTAGACTCTAACTATTCCTCCATGTTTCTTTATTCTGATTCATGCATTATTTGAAACGTCGACGTAGCCCACAGAGGAACGTGGTCACGTGGTTCCAGCGGACCAACCAGACGGCGCCGTCTCTCCTCCCGGAAGTACCGCAGGGTTCTCATCACAGGTTTGTTGTTGTTTTCGCTGCTCCGGTGATGTAATTTATGTCGATTTTTGCAAACCATTATCACGCAGTTGTATGTGCTGACACGTCTCTGAAATAAGTCCTCTATCTGGTCACAATTTTGCAGGTTTAAGGATACATTTCCAGCTGTTATTCGAGGGGATATTCTTATTGAGGGCTGTTAAGGATGTGGTTAAATGTACTATTTCTCGACTTGGGTTTCTGATGGATTGAGTACATAACATTAATGAAGTAATAACTGGATTCTAAGTATATTATGGTGCTCTAGGGGACCCACGTCAACTGGGACTGACATGAGTTTTGCCTGAAAGTGAATGATGAGGTTGATAGAAGAGCATAAGAAAGGGAATTAAAAGACATCTCAATAAAGGTCCTTTAAATAATTCAACATTATTACGTTCCTTATTGTACTCTCTGTGCAGCGACCCCCAGTTTGTCCATGGCCAAACAGCATGAGTCCCTCCCCCTCAGGTCTCATCCGATGGACCCACTGGCGTCCCCGGCCCACGGCTGGTTCCCGGCTCCGCCTCCTCCCATCTACTGCTGCACCCTGACCCCGGCGCTGGTGGCCAAGGCCCGCGAGGAGCTCCAGGAGAAGCCTGAGTGGCGTCTCAGGGACGTCCAGGCGCTGAGAGACATGATCCTAAAGGTTACATTGTGTGTTGTTTGTCTGGCTCGTTCTAATGCCTTTAATGTAGATCATTAGAATTACATGGGAAAACCAAGATAGACGTGTGAACATAACAGGATTGTGATCATAGTTATAATATACTGTATATAATAGTTATAAAAAAGCCTCACCATTGTTAGAAGAGATACAATGCGTGGCGTTTTCTAAACTTACAAGGCACATATTATATACTAGTTACAAGCATGCTGGACCTCTGCTTGCTTTGAGAGGCGGCTCGATTATTGTAATTTGGCTCAGTAGAAGGAGCTCCTCCCATCGTGTACACGGTCAACAGCTGAACTCTTATTCTGTAAACACCACTTTTGAAGGAGCAGCCCAACCTAAGGACCCGGTTGGACGACGCCTTCCTTCTGCGCTTCCTCCGGGCCAGGAAGTTTGACTACGACCGGGCCCTGGAGCTGCTGCTCAACTACCACGCAGGGCGCAAGGCCTGGCCGGAGGTCTTCCAGGACCTCAAGCCCTCCACGGTGAAGCACGTCCTGGACCTGGGCTTCCTTTCAGTGCTGCCCCACCCCGACCCCTCCGGACGCTACATCCTCTGTCTCCAGCCGGGTAGGGGAGCGCTGACGTTCACCTGGGGCGTTCACCAGGGGTGTTCATCAGGGGCGTTCACAACGGGCGTTCAGTGGGGGGCGTTCACCAGGGGGCGTTCACCAGTGGCGTTCACTAGGGGGCTGTCTCTAGGGGTGTTCACAACGAGCATTCAATAGGGGGTGTTCACTAGGGGCATTCACTACTAGGGGCGTTCACGAGGGGCATTCACTACTAGGGGCGTTTACCAGGGGCATTCACTACTAAGGGTGGTTCAATCTGGGCGTTCACCAGGGGCCTTCACCAGGGGCCTTCACCAGGGGCCTTCACCAGGGGCCTTCACCAGGGATGTGCTGGAACCCTGCTCTCAGTTTGGGGCTGGTCTTCACTGCAGACTAAAGTGTACTGTGCCTCAGTACCCTGGTGGCTGGTTCTAGCTATGAATCTTGACCATGTACCGATGGTTTTTTTCCACTGTGCAGTGCCGTATGGCAGGCCAAAGTCATGTCACAACTACCCTAGCTTCACATTTAAACCAATGTTATGCCACAAAGTTGTTAAGCTTGTTTTGTCCGTTTTGAACGATCCAGTCAATATCCGTATCAAAATAAAACATTCAACAAACAGGCCACCCCACATAGTCCCATTATAAAGATCTTTCTCAAATACAAAGTATGAGTCATATTACAGTGCTGCATGCATATCAGTAAATAGTCTCTGAAGGTCATTCCGCTTTAAAAACAGAAAGCAAAATGACATGCTTGCCGCTACTTTTGGGAATTTGCTGCCACCTAAAGGTAAAATAAATAACTTAAACAATATAATTTTTTTCTGAGGCGTAATGTACTGTTAAAGATATCCTTGCTCATATCAGTCCAAACTGAGAAATAAATTAAACACTGCAGTGCTCATGTCCAACTTTTGTACAGGAAAATGGAAACCAAACGATTATCCGTTTGTGGACAACGTGAGGGCCCTCTACCTGACTCTGGAGAAGCTGATCCAGCCGGAGGACACCCAGGTGAACGGGATCGTCATCCTGGCGGACTACACCGGGGTGGGCATGTCTCAGGCCTCAAACCCTGGCCCCTTCCTTGCAAAAAAAGTTGTGAGCATACTCCAGGTAAGGAACGTCCTTTCTGACATTCACATAGTTATATTATTTATATAACTGTGTTATGTTGTATTCCATATAATATGGAAGTAAACACAAATAGTGTGTCATTAAATAAGACTTATCCCTACTAATCTGTGTTTTCATCCAATTTTTATGTTTTCATATTTCTGGAGTATTATTGTCTTTTTTAATAATTCCCATTGTCTTGTCTAAATAAAAGGATGGATTCCCCATCAGAATCAAGGCTGTTAACATAATCAATGAGCCAAGGATTTTCAAGGGGATCTTTGCAATAATTAAGCCCTTTCTGAAGGAGAAGATGGCTGAGAGGGTGAGTTATAAATTATGTTTTATTCGTGACTGTGAAAACATTTTACGTGTCCCAACATTAGTTATAGCTCGGGCTCGACCGATACATATTGGTTAGCCGATAATATCTATTTGGGTTCCAGATTTCAATCAGTATCATTGGATATTCCACAGATTAAGGGCAGATTTCCATAATAAGCACATAAGAAACTACATGATTTGCAGGCTTAATCTCACCAGATGATGTACGTGTCAG
The DNA here is from genome assembly GCF_902167405.1 of Gadus morhua. NCBI lineage: Eukaryota > Metazoa > Chordata > Actinopteri > Gadiformes > Gadidae > Gadus > Gadus morhua. The sequence continues at coordinate 5,617,569 of NC_044048.1, read as the reverse complement.
GGTTCTACCCTGAGAATATAGTGGTGCTCCTTCACAACACAACCACGGAACATTTCAAATATTAAGGTAACATTGCATTTTTTGCCCATTTCATTTCTGAAACGGGTCAATCGGTATAATTACATATTTTATTTGAATACCGCATCGAAAACTCCAATATCAGGAGTAGTATGTGTGGAGAAGGTCAGTGGCTTTGGGGTCCACTCTTTTTGATAAAACAGGGCGCACATTTGGCAACAGAAGAGACTACACACATCGGAAGACGCAATATATTATTCAGGGTTTAATTTAAGGGTTGGCAATGGTGGAAGGTTTTGAACAGTGCTGGTAGATATTGGACAGCTGTATGCCGATTTTAGTGCTCTCAGTAGTAACCTGACCACTTAAGTTACAATTCAGACACACGACTTTGAATTGCATCAAATTAACTTAAAACACAAATTTGTTTTCTACATTTTGCAAAGTTTCAGTCAAATTGCACTGCATCACTAGCGATATCCAAGGCACGTGAGGAAATTAAACCTGCACTATTCAAGGAATTAACCTCATATCTTGGGTCTGAACCTAATAACCAGCCCATAACTTCTGCTAGCTGAGATCCCTTCAACAAGGCAGATGAAAATGATTCTGTCTCGGTTCTTTCAGCCTGTCTTTTACGTTTGGGGTCTGACCTAGACCGATCTAAAATAAAGTGAAAGCCTACGGTATCTATATATATTTATCTATTTCAGGGACTTATAACATTGATCATGGTTATCTCTTGATTTTAGGAAATATTGAAAGAAGAGTAGTGCTTTCTATGTTGATCCAAACATTGGCTCTAATCCTAAATATATTAACCAAAGTGAAAAAGCTTTCTAGAAATGTTGCATGAGTGTTGCTTTGTGTGACCTGAGGTGTTGAGACTGGTTCTGAGGGGGGACGCCTCTGTGGACGCCCCCTCATTCGGTAGCCCCCCAACTACAGCCTATAGACTTAAGAATAAAGATGGACAAGATGAAGGCAGTGACTATTATGGCCGTATTTGTCTGACTTTGACTCGTGTGATAGTGGGCAATTTCCGTTCCCTTTACAACTTCACGCAAAGATTCAAACCCTGATTTTTTTGTACTGTAGAAATCTTAAATTCTCTTACCCAAGGCTTTCATTTGTGGACAACTCCAATGGCCCTATACTGTACTTCCTGTCTACTGCAGTACATGCTCCATGGCTCAGACCTAGCACCTTATCTGGAGGCCCTGTACTGTACTTCCTGTCCTCTGCAGTACATGCTCCATGGCTCAGACCTAGCAACTTAACTGGAGGCCCTATACTGTACTTCCTGTCCTCTGCAGTACGTGCTCCATGGCTCAGACGTGCGCTCCCTGCACCGGAACATCCCCCCCACGGTCCTCCCTGGCCAGTACGGCGGCAGCGCGGCCCATCTAGACATGTCGGCGTGGTCGCGGATGCTGCTGGACTGTGAGGAGGAGTTCATTGTGGAGTTCTGCCAGCCAGATCCACTAGAGGGCGTGGTGCTGCCAGAAGACATGCTCCTGGAGGGGGAGGCGGGAGGCGGACCGGAGGAGGACCCCTTCAGGGCGGTCCGCTCTCAGCTGTACTACTGTTACTGAATCCCCGCTACTCTCCACTGTACTCCTGTTGCTGACTCCCGTCACTCCCATTTACCCCCAGTTATCAATGAGAGGATACGTTGGTTTGGTTGTTTCTTTTGAAACCCACGAGTTTTATCAGGCAAGTTGCCAAACATTTAGGTCTACAACATTTACTTTTTTTACTCAGTGTCAACATTATAGTAGGCCTACGTGAGCCAAAGGGGAGGGGGGGGGGTCTTCTACGCACTGCATTCCCCCAGTGTTTAAGGCAGCTCTGGGGTCTGCCATCGGCTCTCTATATGGTATTATCAACAACCGCTGCTGTCCTGTGCAATCTGATCCATGCTACTGAGGGAAAATAACTTGGGAGAGACTGTTTCGAAAAGGTTTTCATACCCTGTGTCCAGTAGACCAATAGTAGCATGTGTCGACTCCAATTTAAGACTAACTGCATCGTGAGATTTAACAATTCCCTAAGTGTTAATATATACCAATTGTTAAATACCCATTAAATATGATAGGCCAGGAGGGGACATGGTAGGCCTACAGGGAGTTGTTGGAAATTGTACCAAAGCAATGAATATGTATGTGCATTCTCATGTCAATCAATGCAGAGTTTGAACGGTTAATATGGGGATATCTATCGATGCAGATGTTGAAATTGTCCCCATTATTTCTGTACCATATGTTTGTCTTTGTGTAGCTTAATACATTCTGTTATGTATTCTACGTGACAATATTCATAGAAAGTCCTGCCTTATGATTTTGTTTTATTTCCATACACTGAACCATTTGCCTGTTTACAGTCTTCACCTCCAGGCCAGAACCCATCAGTTTGCTAAAGCTACATGGGTCATTGCAATGCTGAAACACTTATGACTATAGAGGTATCTTTTTGCCAATACTATGGAGCATGTATAGGGTAAAATGGTGTTTTATCTATTTTATATTGTATGTGTTGCCAAGTAAGGGATTTCTGTTACATTTGTTTCGTTTATTTAAGCTCGATGGTCATTCCACTCTGATTATAGTAAAGAAAATAAATCAAATAAAAAGACGTCTTGTGCTTTTTTAATTGTAATTATGGTGGGAAAATTATATTATTCTACACTTTATGCCCTTTCAGTTATCGTGTCATAATCGTATTACTGAATATTTATTACTTACCAATTTATATCCCCAATCTACCCACAATAAAAGGCTAGTAATGCTAAATGTATCTGTTTAATTTGTACAAGTGTCACAGTCTGGAACCTCAGAGTCGGAGAGACAATGCCATACGAAACTCAAGAGGCGTTCTCTGATTGGTTGGGAGACGCTGAACTCCATTTTGGAAACAGCTGTTTGAAGACGTCACCTCTGCTGAGCTCGGCGGGGAGCCTTCAGCGGGCTGAAGACCTGCTGGTGGAGCTGAAGTCCTCCTGGTGGAGCAGTCTTGTGTCTCGTTAGCGGGGGATCTGGAAAACAAAGGGAGCCATTAATGCCATTTGGACATTGTAACAGGTGGATAACAAGATCCTTCCGAATTAAGGTGAGTGTCCATCTTTTGTTACATGTGTTTTATGGAGGACAATACACTAGCTGTGTTGGTTCAGGTAGAATGCTACAACACGCAGCCTCTGGGATCGGGTCCGTCTCCGGGACTCTCCGGGTCTGGGAACGTCTCCGGGTCCGGGTCTGGGTCCGTCTCCCGTTACGTCTCCGGGACTGTCTCTGGGTCAGTCTCGGTGACCGACTCCGGGACAGTCTCCGAGTCCGTCCCCCGGTCTGGGTCCGCCTCTTGGTCTGTCTCCTGGTCCGTCTCCGGGACCTCCGTAGTCACAACTCGGTCATCCCACATTAGAGGGAAACACGATGGCATTAAAACGTCACAGCTGCATTTATTACAAGCCCACAATGATGAGTGAAATAAAAGGTACCGTTTGTTTGCATCTCCACGCCGTCGTGATCTAGAAGAGATTGTAACTTCCCACGCCATGGTAATCTCATACAGGCTCTTCTTGGATCCCTTGTTTTGATGCATTCATCATGGTTCTTGTGGACGGGGCTCTCTGATAGGCACACATCTCTCCCACCACTGTAAAATATGATTGGGGTGAATATGGGCTAACAATTGCCTGCACTCCTTTGTGTTCTGTACCCCTTATGTTTTGGTCTGCTGATTGTAGTACACAAGCCCATCTCAAGTATTTCCACACACACACATAGACCTAGATAGACAGAGACAGACACACGCAGACGAAGACGATGTACTCAAAGTGTGTCTTTCTCACACAAAATATATGTTCTTCCCATCTGGAAACCATTTTGTTAATTGCAATCCATCTATTCCTCCTGGTCGATACAGAAGGGTTATTGTTGGTTCGACCTTTCAGAAAAAAAACTACTCTTGGCTGAGAAGCTTTTAATTACAAGGAGCCCTGCATGCTGGAAGAGTACCCTACTTTTACAATTCAAAAAGGATACTGGGCCCTCCCAGTATCCTTTTAGACTTTTATGACACTATGCCATTTCCATGATACATGTCCAATCAGTACTTTATAATATTTATGTTTCTGAGTTTGTCAGAAGAACCAGTCTACTAAACGCATTGTATCATGGAAATGGTTATAATATTTACCATTTCTTTACATGGCTATAAGCATGTACACGTTCTACATGTGTTTCCCTCTGGGGCTGATGCTCAAACAAAAATACCTTCTGGTAAACTTTAGGACTGAAACAGACTTATTCATGCACTTAAGTCATGTAGGCAATGTTTATTCTCTGAAGAGAACTAAAGCCTGAGTCTCCTCTTAGGAGCCACCATGACGTGGATGGTATGATTTAATATTGTTGGTCTTCTTGTGATAAGGGTGTAACCAATCCATGAAGCATTGTCTTTTAATTCATAATATCACTGTTGCCTCCTGCCGTGACTGTACCAGCTACCACTGCAGACAGGCAGAGAGAGGCCGTACATGTCCAGCTGCTGATTGCGCCAAAGCTCAATCATCGTGTTCTACATCCATCACTGAGTCTGATGCTCCACTCAGACATGCACTGATGATGGTAGTTACGAGGACACGCGGTCACAGTTCCTGGTAATCTGTGGTCTGACATTAACAAGAGTCACTGCTGCACCATTATTCTCCTCCTCCCTCCTCCTCCTAGGTCCTCCATCAGATGGATTTGGTGTTTGGTCATATGGGCTGATGGGCAGCCCAGTCAACAGTAACAGGATTATCCTTGGAACCCCTTATCATTGCTCTGGATGACGTGGCTCCATGAGGGCTCTGGTGTCACGGCGGTGTTGTCCATTTGCTAAGCAGCTCTTTCCTCTTTGGTCAGCAGATTTTAATATCGTTTTTAGGATCATTACTTTAGTGTGAAACATTTTTCCCATTGTGATGAGAATGTTTTCTCGCTGATTGAGGTCATTGTTGGTTTAATATTGGAGATGGAATTATACCCAAATAATTGGTTCACTTTCTGTTTCACATCTCATTCAGATTTGGTCTTCTGTTCCAAGAGCCTGCCCTAAAAAGTCATTTTTTTTCATCTCTTTTATTTTGTATATACTTTTCTCTTATCCGGGGTGGGTTCCATCTTCAGTGTGGGATTGGATGTTCTTGTCCCATAAGGGCCTTCAGCCTCGCACCGTGGGCAACAGCACGTTGTGTACATGAAAAACAGCCCAACACTCAGGCCTATCAGCACAACTCTGTAGCCTGGTTCGGTCAACTGTTGAATACTGAGATCCAGCGCTATTATTCTCTCCCTGTCACTCGCCTTCTTCAAGTATTTGCACTTTATGTGACTGGGATAATGTTGCTCCACGTTGACTAACTGGGTGGGGTATTGTGTGAACACTCGCCCTTCCTCCCCCGCACACCCGCCGTCACGCCAGCAAATGACACCCACGTCCCCCTGACCGTGTGGGAGAAGAACGTGATGCAGCGTTTCAGGCACTGGAGTTACTTCACACACAGCCCTAATGGTAATGGAGGAGACGGAAGTTGGCCAACTTGTGTGTGAGTGCCAGTGTGTTGACTCCACAGCGCTGAGATAGCTCTATGAGAGCATACAGGCCTAGATACTCCTGCCATCGCCTAGAGCAGGGGCTCGAGGGAATCAATGAACAAACTAGGGACTAGAATAGATATGGCTCTGTTTAGCTCGCATAATAAAGCGGGAGCATTCCTGCTCTTCTGTTTCTTGGCCTGTCCCCTTTTCTTCCGCCACCCCCCTCTCTCTCACTCTTTTCTTCCTTTCTCCCCCCTCCTTCTGCTCCCTCTTGTCCTCCCTACTTTTTCAGCCCGGCCTCCATTGTGAAGGGAGCCTGGGAAATGATAGGGAACATACAACACAGGCACACAAAGCGCGTGCTTCCTGTTGGGCCTGTTTGATGTGTGGGCAGCCGGCCGGTGGAGAAACGGAGGGGGCTTGGATTTACCGTCTTGGAAGGAGAAATGGTGATGCATCATTTCCTGTGTGGGGGTGTCATTTATTTAGCAGCTCACAGACCAGTGGACCTTGAGGCGTGGGAGAGGGCCTAGTTTGTGAGGGAACGCTCTACTCTGGGTTGATGAGGCGTGGCCGTGCCAAACTTTCATTGAGACGTGGAGGTATCGTGCGGCCTGCTAGAAGAGATTAGTTGTGATGTGAGTGTTGTTTATCAAGCCTTTTTTTGTTGAGGCACCATTGACTCGATTGGATTCCAGACAATGATCGTACAAACAAGCCAATGCTATTTTGATGCCAACACATGATGCATTTCGCCTCCCGGACAGGCGGCGGAGGCGGCGGTGTGGCGGTGGTCAGGTTCAGTCCAGGCACCTGCTTTCCCCTCGCCCTGTGTGTGGTGCACAGGCTCCGTGGCACACACCCATCACCTCCAGCCAAAAATCATGGGGGGGACAATGATTAGGACAAGCGGACAGTGAGGTCCCCATCTTGTTTTCTGGTGTGTAGCCTAAAAATCATCCTGAGTTTCTATTTAGTTTCACTTCCTAATTCAGCAGCATTGTGGTTGGAGCAACAGAGAATAGGACTGTCTCTGCTACAGTGTTTGTTAGTCATTTCTCTGCGATTAGTTACTCAGCTCTCTGTGTCTTGACACGCAAACACAGGTCATGTGAGACAGCAATGTTGTGTTTCACTTCTGTATGTTGCGAAGACATGTATCCGTCTTGATGCATAAGCTTCACCAGGACATTGGGTGTGGATAGGCGTAGACGTTGCAAAGTAATTGGATCCGACACCGAGAGTCTAACAAAGATAACAATTAATATATCAAACGCATTGTTCTTTTAAACATTTTTGGTTCATCATTTTAACAAGCATCCCAGCACTGGAATAACGACTGTGATTGTGTTACCATTTCTCTTCCGCTCGGAAGCTATCATTTCATGTGGCCGTTTCGCCCTGGAAATGTCTGGCTACATAAAAGGGTTTAGTGACAGACAGACGGGTCAGGTGGCAGCGTGTAGGCTGGTTCTCTCTCACGGCTGGCCAGCTGCACCCCCAGCGTACCAGAGCCTGAGGGGCCATATAAGGGAAGAGAGGGAGACGTTTGGTCATGTGCACTGAGGTGGAGTGCTGTCGGGCCCTGTCTGTCTGGTATTGTGCACATTGTGGTGGTGAAGTATCGCCTGGATACTATTCAATGCTCTCATGGGCTTTTCTTTCTCCTGCTCATTCTCTCTGTTGGTTGTAGTCTTAAATCTGCAAAGCAGCCATGATTTTTTGAGCCCATGTTAGGTGGAGCAGGTTGAGATCTACTCCCTGTTCTCCCCACAGACCCAATGCATTTAGAGCAGGACATTTGCTGCTGCAAGGAACAGTTTCAGTTTAGGTTTAAGCAAGCATCCTTGGGTGATGAAGGGATTTATATGAATTACTTTTCAAATATGGCATAGGTTGGTGGATAGTTGATAATCCAAAGCCTTCCAATATGTGGGTGGTGTTAAGTTTTCCTCTTAGATCCTTTTGTTTTATTCATTGGTTCTCTAGTTGCTGGCCCACAGTAGCTGATGCTAATAGGCTGCGTCAGGCTTCTCATCTCTCTGCCGGGTGATGTGATGGGCCTTCTGGCGCAGGGGATCAGTTGGTTGCAGGATAATTAGGACGGCAATTAGATGGGAGTAGCATACCGCCAACTCTCTAACGCCCCCTCACGCAGCAAGAGGGGGGGGGGGAAAGACATCAATGTTGATTGGACTGAGTATGGGGTGTTGTCGGCGGTAACTTTGCAGGTCCCAAGGGTGAGATACTGTACCACAGGGCACTGTGGTGCAAGCTGCCATGTAGTCCCGACCGGACCAGAGGGAGCGGGGCCCTCCCCTCCAGCCCCCCGGGGCCCCTCCCCTCCAGCCCCCCGGGGCCCCTCCCCTCCTGCCCCCTGGGGCCCCTCCCTCCGGCCTCCGGGTCATGTAGTAACAGGAAGGTCAGGTGTATGAGTAGTGGCCCGTTCATATTTAATGAACAAAAGAATGCAGCGCGACAGAAGAGCAGCAGCCCTCGCTGTGTTAAACCCCTAAGGGATGCAGGATTTGGATTGTAAGTCCTGCATCTTCTATCAAAATATGTGTCAATAACATAGTGGAAGAAATTTCTGGTTGTGCCCCTAACATTTTCAGTTAGGGGCCACAGTGCTCCTAGTGAAAAAAGTTAGTCTGGAACAGTATTACCGATGCATTATTCATCTTTATTTTTTATACTTGATGGAAGTATGTTTTCATTCCCTACGCGAGTTTTCTACCTTAATAATGCATAATAATTAAAAAATATTTGTAATATAATATTATATTGTCTGTTTATCTCCAAAGAGACTTATGATTTTTAGTTATTCAGTGTGTTTAAGACACACTGTGGAGACTTAAGATCTTTAGTTAGATGTGTTTACTGTGGAGACTTAATAAGGCCCTGTCTACACAGACGAAAACTATATTCCCCCCCCCCCCGTTTTCCTTGGCAACGTTTCAGGAATTTTTCCATAAAGATGAACTCATTACAAAAACGCACAACTGTAGAAACAATGAAGTACATCTTCCAAGCCTATATGTGGCGCTGTTTCTCCACCAAAAAAAAGACGAGGAGGAGCATGCGCACTAAGCCTGCGCGCTGTATACAAACATACAGTCGAGGAGGAGAAACCGAACAACAACAGCAGTTGTTAAACCTTGTAGATTGAGCAGACAATACTTTTTTAGGTACAGTTGGTCATTAATGTGTGTTTAAGACGCATTGTGGAGACTTAAAGGCCCACTATGCAACTTTTTTAGCCAAAATTACATTACTTATGCAGGTTGAGAGTTATTCTGATGGTTCTGCAACCATTTCTGGGTCGTTTGGTGGGTGTGTCATTGCCCCATGTCGCCTCTCCAAGGAAAAAGCGCATATGCGACTTGCTCTGTTCGGACCGACACAATCCGGATGTGACGCAGCGGAAGTATCCAATCGCGCCTCGAAAATGTAGTCAGATTGTAGTTTCGAAAATGCTTTACGGCACAGACACACACCCAAACATGGCACCGGCTAGATATAAACAGCCAGTTGCGAGGCAATTGTTGCATTCATCATGGATCAATCGTCTGCTAAGGGACCCAAGAGGCGACTGTCGGTGGAACAAAAGAAGAATAAAAAGAAGTTGGACCAGACACGAGTGAAAGGGGAACTATGCAACTTTGTTTCGATTCCTCCTTGCGCATCTTGGCGGAGAAAGGGAATAGGTTTCTGTCTTTCTCTTCTTTCTCGGGTCTCGCAAAGTAACAAATTGCTTTACGGCACCGACCCCAAAACACGGAACCGGCTCGATATAAACATATAAACACAAGTAACTAAGGGATTGTTACATTCATCATAGTCTCGCAAAGCCAGACCAAACTACAGCAAGTAGAATGGTCTGGAACCACGCTACGTCGAGCCGTCTATCCTTGGGGAAACTGGGCGGGCCTGTTTTTATTTCTTTAAACCAATCACAATCGTCAAGGGCGGGGCTAAGCCCGGGAAGCAGCAGCGGTGTCCATGCAAAATAGTGCCGGTTGGAAATGCCAGCAACCGGATGGGGAGGAGTAGCGGTGAAATCCGACGCTAGGCAATAGACGCTGTCCACTTCCGTTCAGCCAGACTACATTCATCATAGATCAGCCGACTAAAAAGAGACGGAGAAACCCAATGTCGGAGGAACAGAAGAAGAGAAAAGGGAGACTGACCGACAGAGAGGCCAGACACGAGTAAACGTTGGGCAAGCTTTTCAGGAATAGCGTGAACTGAAAGAAAAAGACTGCTAATCAGACGCCGACTTGGCCGTGTTGCTTTTGAAATTGAAAGTACCCTTTCAAACTTTGTCTTCGTGGTATTCTTGATGTTGATAGTCTCTGTACAAATGTGTTTGCTCAACCATTTTGTTGTGAGCCCTGTAAAAATGTGTTTTCTCGACCGTTTTGTTGTGAGCCCTGTATGTTTCCTTTCCTTTGTTTCCACGGGTGTTTTGCTGTTTGTCTGTCTCGTCCCCCAGATACAGGCTGAATCCCTGAATCCAGGTTCTTGTTTATTTCGATTATTATGTTGGCCAACACTCTTACACAGATTTTTCTGTTCAACCTAATATAAAACAATTATAATCTAGGATATAAATTCTCCCAGTCAACTATAAAAAAGGATGGATTTATGTTTATTGCAATACAAATACACCGTTTTAAAAATGTATAACCGTGTCTACACTTCATGATCATCTACTTCGGACATGGCTCCACGCATTCGCAGGCTTCTTTGAAAACAAATGCACATGGCTAGCGTAGAAGTGCATGGGGAAGGGTCGTCAACGAGTTGTTACGACAGTGTTGTAAAATATCTACCACGAAGCTGTAGGGGGCGCTGTGGAGAGAAAAGTGCGTGCCAAACCAAGAAAACAGCGAAGAAATGCCCGATCTTGAATAGTGGGCCTTTAAGATGTTTAGTTAGTAGGTGTGTTTAAGACAAGCTGTGGAGACATTTCCCACGTCCCCCTCACCACAGTGCTTGAGAGATGACTGTGATTAAAACCTTACATTTATTTAGCTGACACTTTTGTTCTAAGTGTCTTACATTAAGTGCATTCAACAATGAAGATGCATTGCCCTTAAAGAGCAGTGCATTGCCCTAAAAGTGCAAGATTAATGCGAATACATAACATTTTTTGTTGTACAATCCATCATTATAATCAAATGATTGTAACGTTCTTCACAGACTGTCCTGTTGAAGACATTGCAACACGCTCACAGGGTGGCTAAGGTAGGATCTGAACTGTTGAGGTTGCCATGGGGGTTGCCCCCCTCCACCCACAATAAAATACTTAAGTGGAAACACTTGAGGAGGGGGCCGGGCGGATGCACAGCATTGGGTTTGCTCTCTGCAGATAATGCTCAAGTTTATTACACCCAATCAGGACTAAAAGGCTTTGGCGAAAGAGCCGTAATGGGCTGGGATCAGAGTGGCTGACTCATGCTCCCTCCTCTTTTCTATTGATTTATTTGCTTCTTTTTTGTTCCAAATGTCCGGCACGCAGCACACTCTTCACCTAGCCCTGCCCGGCCCTGCGGTCGCAGTGACCCGGGGCGTTCAGCCGCCTTCCAGCACGCCTTCCACACTCCAGCTCTCTCCTCTTTCCGCTCTCGTCGTCTTCAACAAAACGTTGTTTGACATGCTTCTGTTGTGATACAAGATAATGATACAAGCGTCTCTCATTCCCACCGCAATCCCGCCCGCCTCCTATCACTTTTGGAAACTTGGTCCCTTTCTGTTTTCACAGCACCAGCCATCACTGTTGTTGTTGTTGTTGTTGTTGTTGTTGTTGTTGTTAGTTGGAGCTGCGAGTCTGAAGGCTTTCTCAATAAAGAAACCTGCCCAGCCACCATTCATTCAGGCCAGAGGAGTTCCTATAAATCAGTCAGTCTCTGGAGAAGCAAAGGGGATATGTCGGAGGGCTGTACATCGGCTGCCAACAGGAAGTGACCTGCAGGAACCCAGCAGTTTGAAGCCCTCAATGGGTATTCCTTTTATTAGATATTCAGTGTATCTGTGGATACCTATTGTTATTGTCACAGTTGGGTATTCATTTTAATTGGAAGTGTCCATATCTCAACCTCTGAAAAGTATAACATTTTTGTATTTCTCAGACTTTAGGGTATCCCTCTAACTAAACAGCTTTGCCATTGGGACCCATAATGTCCACCAGGATAAAACTTGCTGTACATTGACATGTTGAAAGACTTTGAACATTTTCTCATTCGACCAAGACTCAGAATTACCTTCTTTTTTTTCTACAGATGATCTATGGACTTGTCTGAGCTTATAGCAACCATTTTTGATGACGTAAAAATGAATAACTCATGTGGGAATCCATATTTTTCAACATTCAATCACAGTTACACTTGAAGTAGTCAAGGACTGTGACTACTCGGGCCACATATAGGCCAACCCAAATTGTGTGTCGATAAAAAGAATGAAGTCAAAGTGTACATTTTAATGAATGCTAAGCTAAGCACTAATGTTCGATTTCCATGGAGTCGTCGTCAGAAGGTGACAGGAACTTTAAATTTGCCAAGAACATAGAGAAGTCCTCCCTTAACATGTGTACAACATTGTGTGTCAATATCTTATTCCATGACGTCAGTGTCAATAACAATTGCTATTAAGTGTAATGTACCCTTTTGTCAGCAGGAGGCAGAAAATCACACTGTGTGTGTGTGTGTGTGTGTGTGTGTGTGTGTGTGTGTGTGTGTGCGCGTGTGTCGTGTGTCGTGTGTCGTGTGTCGTGTGTGGTGTCGTGTGTGTGTGTGTGTGTGTCACTCAAAAACTGTAATAGAACGAAGATGGTGTCATGTGTGTCTAGGAGTAATCACTACAACCCGGATTCATCGATGGGCTAGGCACGGTTTGGGCTGTGAACCCCTCTGGGACTGTCCTTAGGACTAGTTATTAGGATTATAAATAAATTGAAATAACAAACTAAGTACTGGTGGCTGCAGTGAAAAGTAACATATTGCAGATTTCAATGAGTTGTATATGTTTATATGTATGCATTGGCTCACTTTTAAGTAGCTTTGTATAAACTCGACTGGAGTGTACAACTGTCTAGGTTGGGTTACACCATTCATTAGCATTATGCCTGGTTTGATATTTTAACATGGTCTCCTTATTCCAAAATCTCTGAAAGATGATCAATAGGACTGACTATAGGAATCTCCACACAGTGAACTTGATGCTGTTGTGTTCGTTGACATGACATCCTTATGTACCAAGTCTGATATGGTTGGGGTGGGTAGCAGCCAGCTACCCCTCTGAGCCACTACCATTGTCCTGGGAGTGTTTACAGCTGCAGCTGTCACGCACGCAGGCCGCGCACGCACACACACACACACACACACACACACACACACACACACACACCCCCTCAGCTTTTATTTACGGTCATATGAAATGACTATCATTGTTTATAGTCTGCTTTTTGTATGAAAAGGGAAAAATCCCCATGGTTAAAAATAAAGATATATTCTTATCAACCGCAAGCAGCCATCACTTGGTTACATGCAGTCGACACGTGACTTCCACAGCCAGGGCTGTGCACACAAGCGTGGATTGTGTTTAAAGGGGATCATCATTAAAATACCTGCGTTCCCAGCTGAACTCAACATGGCAAGCAGTTTGCCATAAAGACACAAAATGATACGGAAGAAACGAACACACACACACACACACACACAGTGTGATACTGCTATCCTTTGAGCTGAGTGGATCTACTTGTCACCGTAGTCAACCTATAAAAGCCCTTCTGTTTTTTAAGTCCACCTGTAAAATGATGGGTGAATCAGTGATGTGACATGTCCTACTTATGGTGATTTATCTTGAAATTTAAGGATTTCACTCTACATTTTGTAGAATCTGGAGAGTGATCACCATGTTGTGCAGCGCCTCTACAGCTCTAGGGATCTCCAGGTGAATAGCGCTTTGCACTTTCTGTTCAGCCACAGCAATGCACCTAGAGCCTCCGAGGGGACCCCAACGAAGAGCCAGTGGGATGTAAGGGAGCCGTCGTGGGAACAGAGTGGCCCTGGGTCACGCCGTCATCACTGAGGCACATTCTTGTCCTGTCGCTGTCTGAACTCAGTAGAGGAAACGGCAACTTCCTTTAAGAAAAAATGGAGCCCATCTGCATGGCCTGGTGGCTGCTGAGGGTTTGTGATGGTATACCTACCTAGGGGTACCCAGGGTTTTTTTCAGGTTAGAACACCTAGGCCAAGACATCAGGTGTCTCCACCGCCATTTTCCGTTGGTAGCAGCTATAGTTGACTTTTGCTGCTAGCCCACTCCACCAGAGAATTTCTGTTGGCCCCAGTGTATGGGTGGGGCTTGGTGTTCATGGGTAAAATAAGTCCCACTGGCCCTTGTTCCTGTGACCACGTCCACTGGCCCTTGTTCCTGTGACTGTACGTCCACTGGCCCTTGTTCCTGTGTGACTGTACGTCCACTGGCCCTTGTTCCTGTGACGGTACGTCCACTGGCCCTTGTTTCTGTGACTATACGTCCACTGGCCCTTGTTCCTGTGACGGTACGTCCACTAGCCCTTGTTCCTGTGTGACTGTACGTCCACTAGCCCTTGTTTCTGTGACTATACGTCCACTGGCCCTTGTTCCTGTGTGACTGTACGTCCACCAGCCCTTGTTCCTGTGTGACTCTACGTCCACTGGCCCTTTTTCCTGTGTGACTAGATCGCGGCCAAATGCTGGATCTTCATGGGAATCAGGTCAGCACGTTGGACATATTACGTAAACAAAGAGAAGCAACATGTAGATCCTCATTCAGGAAGTAATTCAATCCAATTCATTCCTTGTCCGCAGGGTGGTGTTTAGGTGTTCTGCACTGCTCTCCCTTTTGAATGGTGTTTTGTGGTGTTCTGGCAGTGCTCTCTCCGCTGGGTAGTATTTTGTGGTGTTCTGGCACTGCTCTCTCAGCTTGGTGGTGTTTAATGGGGTTCTGGCAGTGCTCTCTCGTCTCTCCGCTGGGTGGTGTTTTGTGGTGTTCTGGCACTGCTCTCTCCGCTGGGTAGTGTTTTGTGGTGTTCTGGCACTGCTCTCTCAGCTTGGGGGTGTTTTGTGGTGTTCTGGCAGTGCTCTCTCCGCTGGGTGGTGTTTTGTGGTGTTCTGCCACTGCTCTCTCAGCTTGGGGGTGTTTTGTGGTGATCTGGCACTGCTCCCCCTGCTGGATGGTGCTTTGCGGCGGCCAGCATCAATGACCCGGTAAGGTACAGCCCAGCAACAGGAAAGAGGAGGGATGACTTGCTAATTGAGCTCACTTTCCAGGAGCCTCCTTCTACACACTCGCACTTGCAAGCGCACAAGCACCCCTCGGCTCTCAATGGATGTGCTTGAGTGCAGCCCCCTGCCGTCCCCGTGGGGATAGATCTAGAGAGATGCAGGGCTGGCAGAGCGGGCTTGGAGGCTGCAGATTCCAGGACAGCTTTGCGTCGAGTCTTTCTTAATCAGGACGGCCAATTAGTACAAATGTCACTGGTGCCATTCGTCACAGTGCAGAAATAGAAATGGCAATTAAGGAGAGCTGGGTTTTCTCTTATTTAATTATTAGGTCACTCGTCCACTCCTGCTGTCTGAGTCTGCGCTGCGATGTTAGGGGGCCGGTGCCCCCTCTGCTGGGATCAACCTGCCGATCTGACGGAACAAAGCGTCTGTATCACAGAATATATCGATGGATAGTTTATATAGATATTATAAAGATAGACGGCAGTGTTATTATGAAAGACCAGTGTCTTTACAACTCCAGTATAACATGCAGTGAGCTCAGTGTTTCATAATACCGACCAGGATAACATTCAGTGTTTCATAATACCAACCAGTATAACATTCAGTGAGCTCAGTGTTTCATAATACGGACCAGTATAACATTCAGTGAGCTCAGTGTTTCATAATACCAACCAGTATAACATTCAGTGAGCTCAGTGTTTCATAATACCGACCAGTATAACATTCAGTGTTTCATAATACCAACCAGTATAACATTCAGTGTTTCATAATAAAAACATTAAGTGAGCTCAATGCTTCATAATACCAGCCAGTATGACATTCAGTGTTTCTGTTAGATTTCAGCTTATTTCTAAACTGTTCGTATAGACTCTGCGTTGTGTATTTTCCGTCGTAGTAGTAATTCTTGAAGTCAGGGTGGATGAGAGGGTTGAATAGATGGTTTGTTCCAGGATGTAATACAGCGAGATACAGACTTAGGTTGAATAATCTATAGGGGACGCGGTTGAGGAGCAGTTTTGAGACGTGTTCCTTGGCTGTCGATCACTCTTCTCCTCGAACCAAAGGGTTGTGGCGAGTATTATATTAAAGAAAACATGAAGAACAAGAGAACAGAAGCACTCTCACCCTTGATAAGGTATATGGCCCTGGCTATGTCCCAGACAACCAGGTTGGTAAATCCTTGTTGAGACATAACAAATGGCGGAATGTGGGAAAAACACCTTGTATCAGTGTGAGAGGCACTGGCCTGTTCCTAGACTAGAAATGTGAAAACAGAGAGACACTAAAATACACCAACATTCTACAATACCAACCAGGGGTGCGTTTCCCAAAACAGTCAGGACAATAGCATTTTGCCGACTTATTACTAAGCCCTGTTCTACTATGCAGCAGCCGAACTACGAGTGTTTCCCAAAAATCTCCAGCTAACATAGCAATACGTAGCTGAGCTCCTCGTTGATTAGCTGTGTTCTTATCAGCTAGTAGATAGTGAACAGATGTTTTCTGCAGGCGGAGTTCGGAGTTGCTCTGAGGCACTCAATCATTCACAGGTGGAAGCCTCACAAACTTTGATATTTAGACTACATGCTTGTTATACAGTTGTGGTTAATATTCGCCAACTTGATTGTGTATAGCCTACCTATCCTTTCTATCCAACATTAGAAACAATTTCAGAAATAATTATAATTGTTTGAAAAAATGTCACACAAATTTTTAATGACACTGGCAATTTCTTCAGCGTCACTATGCAATTCAATATAGTTGCTGCAAACGGTTGATACCTTTATGGAAAAAATATAATTCTAACAATGAATTTGGTGAGAAATTAGCTTTGTCTGTTCTCTAGGATATAGTACTTTTCTCCCCTATTCTGTGGAAGGGTTAAATGGCTGAGTGGTTAGAGCGCACACCCTGAAATTAACAGGTTGTTTTTTGCCAACGGTTCAATCCCTGCCAGGTGCATTTTGTCTCCTCAGTTCTAATGATGGACTTTAGATGTTTGAAGTCTGTCAATCTCTTTCAGTACCTCGGCTGTATATCTCCCTCCTGCAATATTTTGATAGCCTATTCGTTTTGACAGGGGGCAGCATCTTGTGTTGTCCCTGCAGTGGATGCATGTTTCTTGATAATTTTTTATTTTAGATTGTAGGCTATCAATGAATTCACTTCTCTGAAACCCACTGCCCAGAACCTTATCATATGTAATAACTAAGAGGGTTTTTAAATGAAATATTTGTGAGCCATTAAATGTCCAGTGATGTTCCACACCCTAACATTTGGAGGCGCTACTGCATTAACTCGGAATGCTGATTGTGTAAAAAAGAAGACGGTCATGTGACCAACAGCCCTAGAACTGTTGTAAATAATTTGCCTTTTTACCATGTGGGTAATAACTTAGGGACTCAGCCAGACTATGTTGTTGGGAAAAGGTCAGGGAGCCTTACCTTGCTAGTACAATGGAGTTTAATAACTTCCTCCATACTATGAGCTTAGTATGTAGGTGAAACGGTTTTTGGGAACACTATCCAATTAACTGTTGAGTCCCTAAGAGGTAGGTTGCTAAGGAAGTTAGCAACTATGCTTTTGGGAAACGAACCCCAGGTTGGCATTATGAAACACTCACTGAATGTTATACTGGTTGGTATTATGAAACACTCACTGAATGTTATACTGGTTGGTATTATGAAACACTGAGCTCCCTGAATGTTATACTGGTTGGTATAAGCAAGATTGAATGAGCCTGGTTGGGTTAGGACACTGGGGAAGCCCCTAGTCTTTTGCGATAAGTGCCCTGGGATCTTCTATGACCTCAGTGAGTCAGGACCTCGGTTTTATGTCTGCTCCGAAGGACGGCGCCTTCCACAGCACAGTGTCCCCGTTACTGCACTGGGGCATCGGGATTGATGTTAAGGCCAGAGGGAAGAGTGCCACGTATTGGCCACCACCTGACACCACTTACAGCACCTGGTATTCCCAGGCGGTCTTCGTTTCCCAAAAGCATAGTTGCTAGCTTCCTTAGCAACCTACCTTTTAGGGACTCAACAATTAATAGGAAAGTGTTCCCCAAAACCATTTCACCTACATAGTAAGCTAATAGTATGGAGGAAGTTATTAAACTCCATTGTACTAGCAAGGTAAGGCTCCCTGACATACATAGTCTGGCTGAGTCCTTATTACCCACATGGTAAAAGGCAAATTATTTCAGCTCTAGGGCTGTTGTAGGTCCATATTAGGCCACATGCTTTGTGGTCACATGACCGATTCCAGTCTTCTTTTTCTTTTTTTACACCATTAGCATTCCAAGTTAGTGCAGTAGCGCCTCCAAATAATTTGCCTTTTTACCATGTGTGTATAAGGACTCAGCCAGGGTGTGGAACATCACTGGACATTTAATGGCTAACAAATATTTTCTTTAAAAACCATGTTAGTAACCCTGTTCGGGTTTTAGAGAAGTGTTTCATTCATAGCCTAAAATTTAAAATAAAATAAAAATGTATCAAGAAACATGCATCCACTGCAGCGACAACACAAGATGCTGCCCCCTGTCAAAATGAATAGGCTATCAAAATATTGTAGGATATTGTAATATTGTATCCATCATTAGAACTGAGGTAACGTATCTGGCAGGGCTTGAACCGGTGGCAAAAAACAACCTGTAAATTTCAGGGTGAGTGCTCTAACCACTCGGCCATTTAACCCTACCACAGAAATGGGGAAAAGTAATTATTTACTTATCCATATCCATAACCTAATTCCTCACCAAATTCATTGTTTGAATTATCTTTTTTTCCATAAACGTATCAACCGTTTGCAGCAACTATTTTGAATTGCATAAATAGTTTCTATGCTGATGAATTTGCCAGTGTTGGTGATGTTTTTTTCCAAACAAACAATTATTTCTGAAATTGTTGCTAATGTTGATACAAAGGATAGGTAAGCTATACACAGTCAAGTTGGCAAATATTAACCACAACTGTATAACAAGCATGTACTCTAAAAATCAAAGTTTTGAGGCTTCCACCTGTGAATGATTGAATACCTCAGAGCAACTCTGAACTCCGCATTCAGAAAACATTTGGTCACTATGTATTAGCGGATAAGTACGCAGCTAATCAACGAAGAGGTCAGCTACGTATTGCTATGTTAGCTGGAGATTTTCGGGAAACACTCGTACTTCGGCTGCTGCATAGTACAACTGGGCTAAGTAATAAGTCGGCAAAATGCTAACGTCCTGACTGTTCTGGGAAACGCACCCCAGTATGCCATTCAGTATTTCAAGAGTATTTTCATGTTTAGAGCATGTTTATTCCTGGGCCTCCCTACAGAGCGTTGCATGGTCCAGACCCCTCCTATATCTGAGGCTAAGCTGCGTCCCGTAGTGCCTAAGCTCGTTCCCCAACGAGGTGGTGGTGTCTTGGGGCACCGAACCCTCTCTGGAGCTCCTGGTTTAGTCTCTTCATGTGCCGTGATGGAAGGACATTTCGAAAAACAAAAAAAAGCGGATATTGTCTTTGCCAGATCTTTTGTAATGCAGTCTCTTGGTTTTGTGTTTCTTCGTGTTGTGTGTTTCTGTTGTAAAGCAGCCCGTGAATATAACCCCCTTTACCTGCTTCCCCCAGGTGTTATGAGAGCGCTGGTCATGGCCAGATGATGGACGTGGAGACGTCTTACTCAGACTTCATCACCTGCGATCGCACCGGCCGCAGGAACGCCGTGCCTGACATCGCAGGGGAGGGCGGGGCTGCAGCCGGCAGCACTAGCGAACTGACCAAAGAGATGGCCCACATGGACCTAAAGAACCCCGGTGAGCAACCACTGTGGACCAGTAGAGCAGCACAACAGAGCCTCTACACCACTGTGCACCAGTAGAGCAGCACAACAGAGCCTCTACACCACTGTGGACCAGTAGATCAGAACAATAGAGCCTCTACACCACTGTGGACCAGTAGAGCAGCACAATAGAGCCTCTACACCACTGTGCACCAGTAGAGCAGCACAATAGAGCCTCTATACCACTGTGGACCAGTAGAGCAGCACAATAGAGCCCAGGCTCTAAGTGCCACTATCAACTGTAGCTTCAGAGTCAAATGATTCAGAGTGAAGGAATTTGCTCGGTCAATTTCATCTATTTGAGTAGTTGGATGGGTGTTTATATTTTAGACACGCCTACTTTCAATGTTCTCAAACACGACCAAACCTAGAGGTTGGTAGTTGCTCCTCCCAGAGCTGATACGCCCTCCCTAAACACCACTCCACTATTCCCCATTGGAGTGTTTCCAGCAACACGATGGCTTCCAAGCTAGCTGTTGGATTATACACGAGGCGTGTCCATTTCATCCTAATTGTCAAGCAAGCTGACGGGAACCACGCAGCGTGACTGCCGGCCGTACAGCCGAGGAGGGGGCGCTGATGTCATGCTGATATGGGGTTACGCAGACGGTCCCTGGGTTGGGTTCTCTCCCCATTGTTCCTGAGATGTGGCTCTGTGAGACCACAGGGGTGTGTTTCAGGAGGCTCTGCTGTGGACTGCTCTCATGGAGTGTTTCCCCTTTCCCCAGAAGGCGCCGTGGGGCCCCCCCCTGCACCACAGGGAGAAGGCTCCCCCAGCCAGGAGGCCCAAGAACCCACGGGGCCCACCTGAGGCCCTCCATGGCCGTCGGGAGGGGGCGCAGAGAAGGAGAGGGACATGGCACGACCCAAGGGCAGAGACTCTTTACTACTCACCGTCCACCGGCTTGTGCAGCGAGCGTGTGTGTGTGTGTGTGTGTGTGTGTGTGTGTGTGTGTGTGTGTGTGTGTGTGTGTGTGTGTGTGTGTGTGTGTGTGTGTGTGTGTGTGTGTGTGTGTGTGTGTGTGGAGAGACACTTGCCAGGTATTTTTGACTCCTGCAGTGAGGTTATAACGTGGATGGCCGTTTAGGAGAAAGCACAGGAACTTATCAGACTTTAAGACCTGTGTGTGTGTGTGTGCCCAGAGTGATATTTATGACAACACTTTAAAAGGTCCAAGCAGCCTCTGTGGATCATGAACGTCATAACCTCCATCATATTATTACTCAATGTTTGTTGTTTTAGTTAAGTTGTGTTCTTGTACAATTGTAATCATTTTTCTCTCAGTAAGCATAACACTTAACATTGTACTGTACCATACCACGTTCATATTTATTGCAAGATGTTCAGCGATATCTTTGTAATAGGATTTTTCTTTGTCAAATAAAATAAAAAACCCAAATGTATAATGTGAAGGTCATACTTGATATTTTCTAAAACCTCTTCATTTTTACACAATGGAGAATTTGCATACTACCTTGAGCGGTATGAACATGTGAAACCTTAATAAGTAAAGCAGCATTAATGGATGTATGAGCCATGTTTCCTCACTGTTATTGAATCAGCTTGGTTTACACAGGAACAGGAAGCTGCTGTTTACATTTCCTGTCTGAAATGAGCAGGTAACCATTTTAGTTGAATCCTATGAGGTAAAGGATTGTGTTTAGGAACTCTGTGTTACCCTTCCTAACTTGGTCAAAGTTAAACAACTCAGAATCTAGTTTGGCCTTGCATAATATAAGGACGATGTTCATTTCTTTCATGACTTTAAGTATGACTTCCTGAAAATCTTAAAGAGCAACAATATTTTACAAGAATCCATATTTTATTGGAGCCTTTACATAATGTGAGAATAGTAAACAAGTGCTTTTCTTCCATCAATCAGTGTAATACAAATTAAGATTTGATATAGAAAATACTTTAAAAGAACAGTTTTGTTTAACTGGAGTCTTCCTGAAATGCATGTCGGCCATTAAGTACCATCAACACTTAGTGCGACATCTACAGTTGAGAAGTAGGATAAAATTACCCATTAGCTAGTTTTACCTGAGAAATGTGGCTATTTTTAAAGCATTCAATGTAATCCCATAGGCACATAATTAGTTATTTATATTAACATAAAATGCAGTGATTTATTACAAGAATGAAGAAAAGAGGCTTGCATTAAAATTGAGTTTTAGCTGTAAAAATATGATCCAACACTGCTGCACAGCACCCTGCCGGTGGCATGTATTAATAATTATGAATTATTCTTCTAGTCCATTCATCTAGAGAGTCAGGTGGAGATGGGCTCACAGATCTGACTTGTGCACAACCAGTCAATTGATTTCCGATGACTCCATCATACACACGCTGCTTCAGAAGCCGGTGGACTTCTGCATGCCGTAGGCCTCGTAGAGTTTGGTGAGCAGCGCCTTCTTCTCCTCCTTGGGTAAGAAGCACGACTCAGCTGCACAGATATTCTATAACCACAAGTAAGCAAAGCAGCAGTCGGATATAGGTTGGTTTTTCTTCTGATCATCTCTAACGTCTAAAGAGCAACCTGCCAGGTTGGCATGTCTGCTTAATGCGGGGAAATGGATGGAACTCATTACATTACTTATTAACATTGAGGGCTTTTAGCAGACGCTTTTACCCAAAGCCACTTACAATAAGGACATTAAGTACCTCACCCTAACTCTTAACAACAATATATCGCTGTTGGTACAGTAAGGATGTTCATAGAACAAGTGGCAAGAGCTAAAAATCGCTATGTTAACCCATCCTCTGTTTACAACAAAGATAGCTAGGATAAGATGCTACACAACTAAGTACTATTTAGAAGTGCCAGGACGTACAACATACAATAAGCGTATGGGAGGGGGTGGCTAAGCAGAGTCTCGGTGACCTCTGACTTAAAATGAGAGCGGGCCTTGTGTTTGTAGTGCGATGCGCAGACGTAGACCCTTCACCTCAGCATCATGAACTCGAAGGCTTAAGGCTCTGTGCTAGTGGCTTGATGTTGAGCTTTTACTTTCTAGAGGAGCTTGTCTCCACAAGTCAATTCACGCACAAGTTGGTTTTTGGGTCTGCATTTGCACAGTTGTTATGACCTAAGTCTAAAAGAATGACACTCATTTTGAACTTCATACTTTCCTCTAATCCATTGACTACGGATGCCAACTGTCCGCTTGCTCTATACATTCACTGGAATCCGGTTAAAATAACCTTTTTAGGAAGAAAGTGCGCTTATTTTAACTGTATAGAAATACTTATTTTAGTAATTTGGAGATTTCAGCCAGTCTAGTCTGACATCTACTGGTGAAGAATAGGACTGATATTTCTTCCGAAAATAATTCAGTTAAACGTCTGAATCCAGACTAATTCAGGCACCAACATTAGTTAAACACGTCTGAATCCATACAAATTAAGCCACTAACATTAGTTAAACACCTCTGAATCCATACTAATTCAGCCACCAACATTAGTTAAACATTTCTGAATCCATACTTTCTGGAAATACAGTATTTGAGCTGAAGGTACTTCCAAGAAATCCCAAGTTTGATGAGGGTACACCGATGGAGTGTGCAAAAACTCACCAGTCTCTGGAACTCCTCCTGGGTGAAGCCCATGTGCTGCTGGGCAGTGAGGTAGTCCAGATTCAGGGTGGAGTTGAAGATCAGCGGGTCGTCTGTGTTAAGAGAGTAATTTGCCTTGTCTTTCCTGAACCTGCAAATGGGAACAAAAAGAACCAATTGACATCATCGTCATCATCATATTTTCCCACTCGGTGCAATAGTGGCCTTTGGGCGCGCCTAGTTGAACCTTTAGCCAAGCAGGAACTGGGTTCTCTTCATCATCTTTCTCCTGGCCTGCTTAACATCCATGTCCGACAGCCTCTCTATCCAAGATCAATTTCAAATATCAAATCTTTCCTGGCGTCCTCCGTTAAAATATAACTTGTTTCTGTAGTTCGCTAATGTCTAGTATACATACATATTTCAGATGTTGTAGGTAGCAATTGTCACGTATTGGGAGGATGTCGGTTATATAGCAAAGACGTCGTTAGAGAACTTGAATCTCCGGTACAGGCCACCTTTGACTTGTCAATTTGGGTCAATATTCTTTCTTCTGTCACTTAGACTAGGAGCTTTCTTTCGTTCAAAACCCCCTCGTACCATCTTTCTCAGTAACCGTGCTATTTGAGCTCAACCTTTCTGAGTTTGTACTCTGTGCTGCACTCATTTGAATGCGCTGCATTGGCAGTGTGTCATTATGTGGATGGTGCCCACTCACCTGATGACCGGGTGCTTGGTAAAGTCCGGGTCACAGGCTCCGGTGAATTTGCTAGAGATGGGGCACACCTGAAATAACACAGAAGCACCATACTTAACACATTCAGTCTCGTCAAGGCAAAGGGATAACAATCAAAGGTATATGGGTTCAATCTGGTAATACGATATCATTTAGACATAGAGCTCCTAGACTGTAACGCAAGTGTTGTACACTTCCTTGTTATTTGGATAACCGCTCTGCTGTTGGTGTTATGGCGCATAACACGTCGAACTCTCGTCTCTGGTATTTCTACAACGAGACTCGTAGTGGGGGTTATCTCAGCCAAGGTTGAGAATGAATTGGGGGAAAGGAACTTTGGCTTTGACTCCCTGCAGTACATGAACCACGACATGGAGGAGAAAGGGATTGTTGCCCACGAATGTCTCCCGCTTGAGCCCCGCTTCACGCTGCCCGCTGCCGAGGCACCACCGCCTCGGGCGCTGCCCGCTGCAGGAGGCGGTGGTGCCTAAGCGCTGACCGCTGCCGAGGCGCCGGTGGTCCCTCGGCAGCAAGGCTCCGGCGGGAGACAACCGCGGTCAACAATCGCGGGCAACAATCCCTTTCTCCGCCATGTCGTGGTTCAGTCTACTTCAGATTGATGTGGACGCCTGAGAACCTGACGCAGTCGTTTGAGATTCATAATATCGTCTGGAGGCTCACACAGCTTTTGGCCTTGATAATATATATTATATGATATAGATATCTATGCATAATATGATATTATTTGGATATAGAGCTCCAGGACTCCCGCCGGAGCACCTGGAGTGCTCTAGAATATTTACAGAACACGGCCAAAGGCTGTGTGCGCCTCGCCATTGCGATACAACCACTGTAAACAGAGGGCATGGTACTGTGGCTGCAAACTGCTCAGGGCCACACCCCAACCCTCCTCCTTGAGCCTCCTCTCTCCTCCTCATTTGCATTAAAGCTACACATACTGAAGGTTTCATCCAGGTCCATACCAAGATTGGATTATGAGATCTAATCCGATTTCAGAATCGGTTTCTTCCTTTGAACATCCTGTTTTCAAGATCAGAGCCGATGACTTCTGAAGGACCGGGGCCTGATAATTGGTCAGTGGACATACCTCAAAATGCATCTTCTGATCCAGGAGCTGTTTGTAGAGGGCTGGGTCTTCCAGAGTCCGGTAACCGTGGCCAATGCGCTCCGCCTTGAGAACCTCCACCGCCTAAAGATACTTCAAATGTTTCATTTGGAAATGCTTCAATGGGAGTCCATTCTGAACACTGTCTCATACTCTGTGTGTGTGTGTGTGTGTGTGTGTGTGTGTGTGTGTGTGTGTGTGTGTGTGTGTGTGTGTGTGTGTGTGTGTGTGTGTGTGTGTGTGTGTGTGTGGGGTTAAAGACCTCTTTGACCACGGAAGGCGGGCCGACCTCTCCTGCGTGGACGGTCCTGTGTATCCCACAAAGCACCGCCTCCTGTCAACAGGCCAGGACACACACGTCACATGATGCACAGACGATGATTTCTAGACCAGCGATCCCCAACCCCTGGAGCCGGTCCGGGGACCCACTAGTAACAGGCCTTGAAATATTTCCCGAAATATATAAATATATTTTAGTGTCATATTTTATAACTAAGGCTATAAGAGTCATGTCATTTCATCCAACACATAGACATAAAATCTATCAATATGCAACTAAACCACTGTATATTAAGCACTGTACATGAACTGCACATGCACTACTTTTGTGTTTAAGTCTCAGGTGACTTTTCTTGTGTTTCTCTCATAAATTGTTGTTTTTATATTATTGTGTTGTTGAAGGGAGCCTGAGACTCAAGCATTTCATTGCTGTTGCTTTAATTGTTGTGAATATGACAAATAAATCATCTTGAAAGACAGCCACATCCTTTGTTTAAAGATGATGATTCTTAAAATGAAGCATTTAAAATCGACCACCGGTCCTCCATATGCCAGTCCTTGGAACAAAAAGGGTTGGGAACCCCTGGTCTAGTCTAACCCTGCTGGAGCAGCAGCACCCATTTAGTTTTGTCCTTATATTATGGGTGCTTTGCCTAGCACCTTGAGATACATCATATTTCGTACCTGCACTGGGAGACGTCAAGGAGAGAGAGGAAACCAGTTTGGTTACATCACAACAGACGGCCCAGAGAATCAACATAACACAACATTGACTCTCTTGTTTTCCTCTAACAACACTGGATTACAGGCACTTGATAGCGGGACAGAGATAAGGTCATTTATATCTATATGTGCAACTTCCAAGATTAGGTGAGGCCTGCTGCCTGTTGTGGGAGAGTCCCTGACCTACTGGAAGAACTAGACTTCCCCGAGATGACCTCGATCATTGGGTGGTTAAGAGATAACGGTTCATATTAGTGGACTCTGCTCCACTCCTTAATAAACCGTCAGCTCAGCCAGTCCACGTCCAGCTGGGCAGTCCAAAGGAAGCCCATTAGACAGGATGGTCATTAGTGAGATGGATCGTGTCTATAAATGCCAATATTGTTTGGTGTGCCAACACCCTGTGATATGAAAAATAAGAGATCTGAAAAATATTTAGACATTTTCTGCAATTTCAGCAAAAGGATATTCCACGGGATAAAATCAGTTAGTTCAAATCTTGTGTTCGAGGTTACAGAAAACCAATCCCTTGCCTGTAAGGACTGGCACTTCGTCATGAAGGGTTCAGAAGAAGAGTGGAATTGGACTCTGGTCTAGGGGATATACTCCACACATTATTTACTTGCACAAACCAAACAATAACCAACATAACCGCAATGTAACCGTTTTATTCATTGCACATACTGCTTTAAGAGCAAAGGGAAGGTTAAAGGTCACTCAACAGAAGGGGTTCAGCCAAGACGTGATACTGAATAAGACGCCAATTGACTACCGTTTCAAGGGGTGAAAAGTTATTTGTACTAATAAATAATGAAGTTACATTTGTGTATTCGTCCACGCTGTTGGCTAGGACCTGCTAAGTGTCTGTGCTCCCTCCAGGGGAGATAATCTACAGCCACCTGACCAACGGACCCACGGCCTGTGTGTTATCTGGTGGTTGCTCAGCAGCCAGGACGGTTTACCTCATAGGCCAACCTGTGGCCGGACTGGGCATCCGTGTTCAGGGACTCGTCTCCAGCCAGGTCGATGGCCACCACTCCTTCATGACGATACTTCTTGCACAGCTCCACCACAGTCATGGACCAGTCTGTACAGTGAAAAACCGTTCAGGACACTGCAGTGCTCATTCAGGAACACAACATGACTGTATCCTACTACTGTAGGTCAGATTTACACACACACACACACACACACACACACACATGTAAAACCACCGAAACACAAGGGGAATTTCTCTCTGATTACACCACAGGAGTCTTTTGCTTTTTGCCATTTCTTTTGATGTACGATAATCTGTAAAACCTGAGCCAAATAATTTAGGACGTTTTAAAATGCTATACAAATAGTAAAATATAGTTAAACGATATTCTCTTGCAAAACCAAAAGCTTGTGGAAATAGGACAGATTCCGTCCGGATTAGTCTTGGTCTAAAGGCAATATTTAACACAATTAGATCGCCGATTATATTCAACACATTTCTTCCTCATAGCAAGGACGTATGAACAGGACTATTGTGAAAAAAAATCAGCACTCAATGAGCTGGTGAGATTAGGAAGCTTAAAGGGGGGAATATTGAGGGTCACATATCTATGTATGTGTCGCTGTCCGTCTGAAACAACCCAAATCATAAGTGTCTTAAACAAATCAAGGCGATAATTAAACTAAAGAGGCGTGTTGTGTCATCGAGTGAGTGTTGTGTCATTTACTCAATACTATGACACAACCTAGCCCTTCCCCGCCGCGCCGCGTCCCGTAACGAGGCGTCCCGTACCGTGCCTTACAAAGCTGTCCCGAGGCGTCCCGTACCGAGGCGTCCCGCCCCGAGGCGTCCCTTACCGAGCCTTACAAAGCCGTCCCGAGGCGTCCCGTATTAGGCCAGTATAGCATAGTGAAGAGTGCCACTTTTTTGGTGTGTAAGAAGCTTGTTCGGCTGGTGGAATCTCTGCACATGGAGCCTCAATGCGCTCAACGCAAACAGGTGTGCCATCAAACCCAGTCCCAAAACCCCGTCTGACTCTTCATCAGCAGTCATCCACACACACTCAGGTCAATTCTATTGGATTGTACACACTATAGTGGGTGTGCTACTGATGAATACTGTAGACTCATATGACACATGGATTCATGAAGAACAGCTCATCTATATGTCTGCAATGTTGATTTCAGAGAACAAAATGGAAGATTTGAAAAAAAATGGAAGAAAAACTTTTTTGTATATGGAAATGTAAACACCAGTTCAGTCATAACATTGAATTTTACCTAGGAGAAAATCCAATATGGCATTTCAAGCTATACCATTTCAAAATAGGAT
Organism: Gadus morhua; assembly: GCF_902167405.1. Classification (NCBI taxonomy): domain Eukaryota; kingdom Metazoa; phylum Chordata; class Actinopteri; order Gadiformes; family Gadidae; genus Gadus; species Gadus morhua. The sequence goes on along the minus strand of NC_044048.1, from coordinate 5,589,134 downwards.
ATAAAAATACATATTATCAATGGTCACCATTTCAGACACTAGAGCAGATCAAACCGGTTTGATATGTTCTATTATTGTGTGGTGGTACTGAGTCTGAGGTCGGATCAGCAGCCAATGGGAAAGGGTCCCTGTAACGGAGTCATGAAAGACAAAGCCATCGTTTCCCTTTTTCCCTGAACCTTGCTGGGTTCAACTCGTGATGTCTGATCACATGACGACAGACTCCAACAATAGACATTCAGTCTCAATGTCATTTTTCTTTTTGAATCTTTTTCAATCGTATTTCTAAAAGGTACCCTCTTGAAATGCCCTACTTGTATTTCAGTTGAATTCAAAATGAATACATCGGAAGAATTAGGTCCGTCACGGATCACTACAAATTCAGTATGTTAGCATGAACAGTGCATTACTTGGCATGTGACGCATGCAGCAGAGAATGGACCCTGGCTTGAACATTGAAAGCCTTTTCTCCTTCCTTCAGGCCCTCATTCACCAGACGCACCACGTCCATCCGGGCTCACGTCGCCCCTGGAGGAAGCACAACAACCTGTTGACAACAGCTGGGTGACAATACATGTAAACACTGTGTTTAGCCACGAGCATAACCCATTTAATCATTAAAATAAAATATGACCGCATTAATAAGATACTGTAGTTGGTAGGTAAGTGGGTTAGAGGGCTGACCTTGATATACTTTAAAATATAGATACAGACATATTCAATGCTCCGTTCACTTGCATGGGGCTTTCCGACTTCCAGCCGTGAATTCTTTTTCGATAATTGACCGTTGCTAGGCATATAATTACCGCTGTCAAGGAAAGTGGATTTTTTGCCTCTCATTCACATCTTTGGTATTACTCCGCAAGTAGTCCTGTTAACTTATCATCCCCAGCTTATTCATTGCTGGACGACGTCAACGTCTATGACTATTTCTCTGCTGATCAACACTACGAATGGTATATTGTAAAAAGGACACACCGTGTTAAGTAATTTTTTGTTTTGAAAAGCAGCCGTGTAATAAGCGGGGTAATGTATAGAACGTCGCCGAAATATTAACGCATCTAAATATTTTCCTGATAATGACCGGTGTTCTACAGTATGCATTATCCCTTGCATAATTATTATTATATTAATGTTGTAGTAAGAGCTAACTTGTTTCATGTTAAGGGAAACGGCTGACTTACTCCTCCTGGTCCAGGGGATGGGTTCCACTTGAGTGTTGGCCAGGAAGTGAGGACTGGTACCTCACCTCCACGTAGACAACTCCCTCTTTGGCTTTGTCCTCCACAAACTCGTAGGCGATCCTCTTGATGGCCTCTCTGTCTCCACTGGACAAAGGAAAGCGACAGTTGGAAAGCTCATGATGCTGCACTTTACTCTTTGTACCACCTGAACTTATGTTCAATCTGACACCCTTTAACAATGGACCTCAGTCTGAAGCTCACCACAATCACAATGCTGCTTCACATGTATTAAATTAACTTGATTCAGTCACTTGATCTTGTGTATGTTAAACTGAGAATTTTTTTCTTGCGATCCATCTCTATTTATCTTTCCATCTTTAATATATATTTCACTATAAAAGGCTTGGACTGGGCTGTAGTGGTATTTGGAAATGTATTTTTCTCCTAGGTGTGCGGCTTTCCCCCTTTGCTCCAAGACTTGGCCACCCAGTCTCCCCCTGGTCCTATTAATCACATAAATATAGAACATCTTAAGGTGGCTCCTTTCACATGATGTAGAATGTCCTCCAGCATGTACTCTGCAAAGGAACAAGTGTCCCGGTAGTCATCTGGTTGGCGTCATGCTTCCCCTTCCCTGCAGCAATCAAGCCTACCAACCAGTTCTGCTTTAGCGTAACATTGCTAGCTAATTGCCCATGTTGTGCCTTTGGGTTCACTGGGTCGGCTTAGCTCAGGAGGTAGAGCATTTGGCTTGTAACCGAAAGGTTGCTAGTTCGATCCCGATCGTGTGTGATGTGTCGCTGAGCAAGAAACTTAACCCTAACTGCTCCTGACGAGCTGGCAGTCGCCTTGCATGGTTGACTCTGCCGTCGGTGTGTCAATGTGTGTATTAAACGATGTAAGTTGCTTTGGTAAAAGCGTCTGCTTAATGTGCTAATTTTAATTGTCTTATATACATAGTATATATATATACATGTTGCCCTAACCATTCTCATGGGTCTCATTATGGACAATCATCTTCCTTACATAAGGTCTTCCGAGAGTAGACACACCCTCCTTGCCTCACAAATGTTGAGCTCTAACCCAGAGTTCCCTTTACTCTCAGCCAGAGAAAGGGAACTCCAAAGAGCATGAGCATGCATTCAGAAGTGAATTTAATGAAAGCATACAATCAATACTGGATAAACCACAAAAGGTGCTGCATTAGCCACTTAGATCATCAAATTATGATCAAATTGTGGTTTGTGCAAGTAAATAATGTGTGGAGTATATTCCCTAGAACACATTCACATTCTACTCCTCTTCTTCTGAACCCCTTTATGACGAAGTGCCAGTCCTTACAGGCATGGGGAATGTAAATGTTCTAAATGTTAGATTATATGCCTTTGGCTGCAGTTGCAGAAAATGTCTACATATTTTTCCGATCTAATCTTTCATATCACAGGGCACACCAATCAATATTCTTGGCATTTATAGACACAATCCATCTCACTAATGACCATCCAGTCTAATGGGCTTCCTTTGGACTGCCCAGCTGGACGTGGACTGGCTGAGCTTAGGGCTTCTGAAGGAGTGGAGCAGAGTCCACTACTATCAACCGTTATCTCTTAACCACCCAATGATCGAGGTAGATAAATAAATCAGCCTAAATAAAAACTTGACAGAGCTGTATTTGTGATACTAATGTCAGAGGCTGTTATCATGATCTCTGGTTTTGGTTTCACATTCACTCACGCAATGACGTGCATGTACTCGGCGAACTTGCCAAGGAACTCAGTGAGGGTGGCAGGCTCCTGGAGGATGATGATCTGGGTCATCCCCTCCGACATGTCGGCCGGTAGGGAGACACCGCGCCTCCTAAAGGACACAGGGGACATGAAGACAGTCAACAGTATACATATACAATACACCCTATACAATACTATCTGGGTAGTACTGAGATAGCAATGGCTATAATTTAACAGGAGCAATGAAGGAAATTACGACTCACTTGGCTACGTCTAGAATGGTCTGTTACTCTGATGGCTCCATCAGGTGTACATGCAACTCCACCTGCAGAGGACAAAGACACCAACAAACAAAACCCAATGAACATTAGCTCCTATTATCCTTATCCTAGCCGTAACTACTATTCCGCCTCATCAAAAGAGAGGACCGCCTGGGATTCAATAAAAGAAAAGGAAGGACGAGTTTATACATATATTCAAACAAAAATGTTGCTATTAGAATTTAAGATAGACGGCAAGTCCTGGTAGATGTACACAGAAGGGATGAGCTGCTGCTGAGAGGTCAACCTGAGAGCCAGGAGCTGAGAGGTCAGCTCCCCGGACAAGCCCCCATGCAGTTACCGTCGGAGTGGGGGACCAGCCAGTAACATGGAAGTTGTCCCCTCCCTACTCAGATTCCCACAAATAAAGCCATCCAAACAGGTGTGGACCACAGAAGACATGTCATTTATTTCACATTTAACTGAACATAACTGATGACTGCCAGCCGCCAGACCAATCAGCAGGCATCAAGCCCACACATTTAACATGCACACCAATAAACTCATCATCGTATCTACTCAAACAAACAATGCAAACAGGCCACCATGCAAGGAAACGTGAACCCAGGGAGGGGCATTAACACCAACACATATAACTCAGCTATGACCAAGGGTCAAACACAACTCATTCTGCACCTTGACTCTGCCCCTGTCGTCAACCCCCACCCGGGACACCAGTGGCTATCAACAATAAATGGTCTTGAAACAAATACCATGATTTGTTCTTGGAATGAAGATGTTTAAGGATGTTCAAACATGTATCAGGCCAACCTATATTGGCATACTCTGGTATTAAGGGCGGAATATCCCATTGAGGCCTTATGCTCTTCCTTCAGTAACAAGTAAATACAGGGAAAGAAGTGCTGAAGTTAATGCTGTTAAGGCTGTTTCTGGACACAATAACCTATTAGTGAGGAAGTCCGCAAAGTCTATCGCAATCTATAAAGAAGTAAAGGCCTAACTAGAGACAGGGGTTGCAAATGAGTCTTGAATAGAAACCTGCATGCATGGCATCTTTTATAGGAAGCAATGTACAATGTATTTGCCCCTGCACAATAAACTTTTAAACAAACAAGGACACCTGTGAATATAGTATGATCGGCATAATGCTGCAATTAAGAGGAATGTGATCTCAGCAATCCCGGGGAGACAAAGGAAAATTGGAGCAAAGGCTTAAAAAGGTTCATTGTTTTCCAGTTTATTATATTTATGTAGCCACATTATATTTATATTTCCAATTTAATTCCTAGAACGTGGTGTAATGTCTGACATTTTATTGCGCGTGAGTCTTTGAGGATTGTTTTTTCTTCCAAACCGCAATGAATGTTTCTCAATATATCAAACTGTTGAGGCGGAATAGTGAAGGATTAATGTGTGTCTGTGAGTCAATGACGGCCTCAAGAGCATAGATGGAGCCATGCAAAACAAGGAAAGTCTGCAGACAACCATTGGTTTGATGGTATTGTTGACATGAGATGTCTGCAGTTGATTTGTTTATTATCTGTCTGCATTGCTTGAAAACGTTAGTGTAAATGTTTGTATGCGCCAGCTGTCTTGTCCGTCTTCTCTATGTAAATAACCGTGGTCCAGAAGTAATTTTGATCAACATCCTGTGAGCGGGCCTGACCATTTGGGAACTGTAAAAGACCCCCTCGGAACAATAGCGTCCAGGTTTTTACTCACAAGATAAGCACTCTGAGAGAGAGAGAGAGAGAGAGACGAGACAGAGAGAGAGAGAGAGAGAGAGGAGAGAGAGAGAGAGAGAGAGAGAGAGAGAGAGAGAGAGAGAGAGAGAGACACACACACACACACAAAGAGAGAGAGAGAGAGAGAGAGAGAGAGAGAGAGAGAGAGAGAGAGAGAGAGAGAGAGAAGAAGACCAGCTGTTTTTTCTCATCTGCAACCAAACAGCACATCCGTTTGGCATTATACTTTATATTTACTTTGCCAATTGTTTATCCATTTCTGTTGGCCTCTCTTCTTTCAATTGATTTTGTTGCCATTCTTGCTGTTTTGTGGCAACAAATTATATATGAATTAGTATATTATATTATTAGCAATTATTATATTAATTTCTATGAGATACCAAAGAGAAATGTGGGATTGTTAGTTTGATTGATCAAAAAGAAGCTTGCGAAAACAATATAAACTTAATATGAATAATTTATTTTCTATATAATTCCATTAGATTGGTCATGGGCTACGTCCTTCATAAGCATAATGCCATTGGGCCAGACTAACTCTGACTAGGCTACGTTTTGGCTGGGGATGTTGATACCATCTGTAAGGCCATTCTCTTTCTCTCTCCGTGGATCATCCTCTCTCCAGTTGCCCATCTTTCTTTCGTTCCTCTTAACGTTATCACAGCACACGCCATTGCTCAGTTTGACAAGCATAAACATACTTCGTTTGTCATGTAGCCTACATCTGAAAACGCAGCCTATAGGTAAAAGTTATTTTCCACGAGACCCTAACGACTTGACGAGAGGGCAATGCAAACCGATCTATGATCAGCTTCATAGAGCGATCAATTATAACCCCGGATCAATCTGATCAATATCACCCGGATCAATCTGATCAATATAACCCCGGATCATTCTAACCAATGCAACCCCGGATCAATATGATCAATATAACCCCGGATCAATCTGATCATTGTAATCCAAATCAATCTGATCAACCCCGGATTAATCTGATCAATATAACCCCAATCAATCTGATCAATACCACCCCAATCAATCTGATCAATTTCACCCGTATCAATCTGATCATTGTCACCCAAGATCAAACTGTTTGTTCATGTCCCCGCGCTTTGGAAAAAGTGGAGCAGAAGAAATGAGAAAGCAGGAATAAGAAGTGATCGTCCCTAGGTGTTACGTCCTGACCATTCAGTCATGTTTACGTTCGACTAACAGGTGGTTGTCCAGTGGTAGGACCTACCTTCGGCTGTTCGAACCCCACCGCTTCAGAAGCACCTCGGCCATAGCAGGAAAAGAGTCGGGAGGGCTGAACCTCTGCTAAGAGAACGAGTGAGTCCACGAGTTGGAGAACCGTGTTATGTACATAGTGTGTGAGTGCGGTGTGTGTGTGTGTGTGTGTGGTGTGTGTGTGGTGGTGTGTGTGGTGGACACGCCTCGATAGTGTACAAATTAAAACACGAAGTGCTGCAGATGCACTCTGCTTAACCAATAGTGCAACAGTTAAAACCGGTGCAGTCCCACAGAGCACTCCCACCCGGCGATCCACATGAGGTATGGGGTCAACCTGCACCCAGGACCGGATCAGCAGCTCTGGCAGCTTGGAGGAGATTTCTTCTACGCGCACGTTTGGAGAGGTTTACCTCTGTAATTGCATTAGGCCAAGTTAAACCATGTCGCAGAGGGTCTAGGACCAGGTTAAACCATGTCCCGGAGGGTCTAGGACAAGATAAGACGGGTTATCTATTTGACCAAAAACGAACTCAAAACGATTTACATCCGCTGCTACGTGGAAACAATACGGCCTTTACTGTAATAGCCGCGCAGGCGAAAAGGAGAGGGGACAATTCAACCAAGAGAAAGCGTTCTGCTCCGTCTGTGTTCATCTTAAAGGATTCAGTTATACTGAGTTTACTTTTTAATTCAATTCATATATATATATATACCATAAATATATATATATATGATATATATATATATATATATATACCATAATATACCATAAATATATTTTTTATACACAACCTCTGCGGAGGCGGAGGTAGTGTGGGGCCCTGGTAGTGTGGGGGCCCTGGTAGTGGCGGGGCCCTGGTAGTGTTGGGCCCTGCCCTGGTAGTGTTGGGGCCCTGGTAGTACGGGGTCCTGGTAGTACGGGGCCCTGGTAGTGTGGGCCCCTGTAGTGGTGGTGGGTCCTGGTAGTACGGGGCCCCTGGTAGCACAGGGCTCTGGTAGTACAGGGCCCTGGTAGTGTTGGGGCCACTGGTAGCACAGGGCTCTGGTAGTACAGGGGCCCTGGTTAGTGTGGGGCCCTTGTAGCACAGGGCTCTGGTAGTACAGGGGCTCTGGTAGTACAGGGCCCTGGTAGCACAGGGCTCTGGTAGTACAGGGCTCTGGTAGTACGGGGCCCTGGTAGCACAGGGCTCTGGTAGTACAGGGCTCTGGTAGTACGGGGCCCTGGTAGCACAGGGCGTCTGGTAGTAGTACAGGGTCCTGGTAGTACGGGGCCCGGGTAGCACAGGGCTCTGGTAGTAACAGGGTCCCTGGTAGTACGGGGCCCTGGTAGCACGGCCCCCGTAGTACCGTGGCTTGTGACTGCCTTGTGCGCTGCGATATGGTGGGCGTGCTGAGGGGGGGAAGCCCGGTCTGACTTGTGTGCAGTATATGAAGTGTGGGGCCCTCAGGTCCCGTAGTGCTGGTGGTGGCCTATGGGGGCGGGGCCCATACTACACCTGCTTCCGGCCCATGTGTGTGTACCCTGAAGGGGTTTGTAGGGCTTTGACTGATGTGTGCAATGCTGAGACAAAGTTGTAATAAAGAAGTAAGTGCAGTGGTTTCCTCTCAAGGTGGACCTTGCGAAAAAAGCACCGTTGATTTTGTTGCTACTTTTGACGGTCTGATGCATCGTGATTGAATCCTCTGTGGTAACGTTGTTTTGGCCTCGGTCTGACTCCGAGAGGTAACAGTTCAACATGTGGTTTATTCAGAGACACAAGGTCACCGACGATTGACATCTGGAAGAGGTTCATGAAGCACACAGTTAAAGGGTCCCATTGTATTGGTAATGGGCGGGTATGGTAACTAATGCCGCGTTTCCACTGCAGGGTGCGGTACGGTTCGGTTCGCCTCAGTCCGGTAGGGAGGGGGCGGTATAGCCCAGCTCAGTTCCGAGGTCGCGTTTCCACCGCCGACAGTACCCTCTAAGGTAGGCCGGATGTCGATCACCGCGTCAGCTATGTAAACATCGTAAACAACGTCCTCCTCCCCAAGAATGCAGAGGAACGTCTCCACCTCCTTGTTCGCCCAAGCAAGCGTTTTACCCGACATGTTCATTGTAAAGAATAATACCTTGAGGCTACTGTTTGTTTGTTTTTATCCCACGTCGCCCGGAAGTGACGATTCTGTCGACCAATCAATGGAGGGGGTATGTAGCTCGAATTTTCCGGCATCCTTTCAGACGTCTCACAGTACCCCAACGGAGTTGTACTGAAGACGAGGGAAAAACGAGTACGGCTCAGTCCGGGTCACGCCCACTTTTGGCGGTGGAAACGCAATCCGTACCGCATCTTTGCGAACCGAACCGTACTGCACCCTGCAGTGGAAACGCGCCATAAGCCACAACTACAGGTTGTAATTCACCAGCTAAACCTTTTGTCTGTCTTGGTCCGCACAGTGGAATGGCGAAGAGGCCGTGCTCATAGGGTCTGACTTATCTCAAAAGGCTGATTCATACCTCCGGATCCGGACGAAATTCGTCCGTCTGTACCAAACGTTGTCTCCGGACCCTCATACCTCCGTCCGGTTTCAGCGTTGTTATGGATGTTACGCAATACATCCTCTAGAGGGCAGTGACTGTCCTGTCACAAATGACTGGCATTCACAATCGCAAACATGGCATCTGTAGTAGAGATGATTCTGCTTTGTGTCATCCGAAATCTGAAAAAAAAAAAGGCGCAAAAAGTGCAGGCCTACGTGGTGGTGGCATGTGACAACAACCCTCACCAACCCCCAGATTCTTTCCTCAAAGTGTTGCACCATTTTTTTAAAGGACCAGTTATAACTCATTGCCAAAGCAGGTGAACAATAAAATAAAAAGGTCAGGTATATAATAGGGATGTAACGGTACACCAAAGTCACGGTTCGGTTCATACCTCGGTTCAGACATCACAGTTCGGTAGGAGTTTGGTACAATCAAGGGAAAAGAAAAAACAAATGCAGAAGGCAATTCTTTTTAATTGTCTCAGGTTGTACCACCTAGTGTCATACAGTCTCTCCCCTGAGCTAGCTGCAACAGCCTGAACTGTGTGATCTAAGATGTAAAGGAGGAGGAGGACGAGAAGAAATACGATGTGGATTCAAAACAGCTACATTCATTTAAGAGTTCATGGCCGGCCGATAGGCGCTGAAAAGGTGTATCCTACAGCCCACATGAACCTTATGAAGGAGCCGTTTAAAGGAAAGCTCAAGACTGAGCCTGTGGTTGAAATTGCGCTGTTTCTTGTGTCTGTAGCTTTAATGCAAATTAGCTACTTTTCATTGACCAATGAGCTGTCAGAGTGACCCACAGCATAGAGGAGAAGTGATTGTTGCCGTTTGCGGTCTCCTGGAGCTCTATATCTATATATGTTACATATTTTAAGAATCTAAGCTACCCACACATAGACCAAAATGAAGCAGGACCAAACATATAAGCCGTAAATACTATACATAGCCACAAGGGAGCAAGACCTTATTAGAGGCTGCTCCAGCCACAGATGGCAGCGCCTTTTAAATATATGAAGAAGCCGAAGCCATTACGGCACCCCGGCCACGCCCACTAGGCCACGCCCACTTGGCGGTCTCTACCTGAGGACACGAGGTGGGGATCGCCAGAGAGAGATTTTCAGCGACACCCGCGAAGGGTCACGGGCCTCTGCCCGTGGCCCATAATAGCCAGAGTTATTATCTCTCACACGTGTTCTACCAATTCCTAGAATTCCCTCCGTATAGCTTCACTTACCATGCCGAAACATGCCGACGACTTTATAATAAATGAAGTGAGTTAAAGCAACCCGGGATTGGACAACTTTCTTCGAGAATATGCAACAGATGGTGACCCGCGACGTTTGGAAGAAAGTCCCTAGAATCCCGGCGGGCTCGACGCTAAAACAACTTCAACAGGCCACACACGTCTGAGGTAAGTATAATCATTGTTTTAAAGATTAAATCTGAAATAGGATTGGTTATAAGAACGCTTAGGCGTAAGCTTGTTTTAGCCACCGTCCGATTGTGCTGCTGCAGAGGCCTAGCATAACAACACGTGTAGATCAACGGTTGCAAGGAACTCTGAAAACCCAACCTCCCCCCTTCATAACACTTGAGTTGTTTTGAGTACTCGTCGTTAACGATCATTCTTGGTAGGCTACTGGTTGAGAGGTGAAGCCCTCCACTATCGGTCTCTGTATTGATCGGGCCAAAATAGTATATTAACAAGAGTTATCTTTAACTTCTCCGCTGAGGCCGGCACGGTCTGCGTCCACCATAGCGGACGTTCGGAGTGTATACTATCTTATCTGTCGATCCGCTAAATGCCACCCAAGACTGCATGCTTCATTTTACATTCAAGTCTATTGGTATTTTGTTATTAAAGACGATGAATTATTAAGGTAAAAGACCCCTGACCCCCTAGACACGTGAAGTCCCCACCCCCCCCCACCCTCTCTCTCTCTCCCTCCCTCTTCTACCCCCCCCCCCCCTCTCCCCATCCCTTTGTTTACCTGGGCGCTCCTGGCTGTTTGATAAGGCAATGGTAGCCTGCACAAAGGGACCCCCGGTGTTTATGTCTGTCTGTCTCTGTCTCTGTGTCTGTCTGTACCTCAGGTAATACGTGGGAGAAGTATTACTAGTATTAGTATTAGTGTTTTTTGTGTTATATGATGAATGTCTCGAAGTTAAGCCGAGACCATCATAAGGTAAATAGTGAAAGCGCCGAAGTTAAGCCGGGCCACTATAAGGTTTATTTATTACCGGCCACAAACTTCCAAACTCTTTACGGTGGGGGGAGGAAAGGTCAGGTTTTTAACGTTAATCTAGCTTAGTTGCATATTAAAACGGAGGCTTGGCCAAGGAGTTCAAATTGGATTGATTCCTCCCGGTTCATTTCAAATCTAATGTGCAATTTTGATTAGTATACAACGCAGCCGTAGAGTGTAACCACGTGGTGTTAAAGAGACGGCGCGTCTTCGTGACGTGGGTTTCCTTTGCCCCCCCCTTGTCTTCTCCCCTCTCTCCTCTCCTCCCCCCCCCCTCTCTCTCCCCTCCCCTCCCCCCCCCCCCCCCTCCCCCCCCCCCCCCCCCCCCCCCCCCCCCCCCCCCCCTCTCCCTAGAAGATCCTATCGTGAAACCCCCCCACTCCCTTTGTCCCAGTCTTCACAGGTCCAGTAGTCAGACCCCCCCCCCCATCCCCCTGTCCACAGGTCCAGTCGTCGGATCCCCCCTCCCCACCCTTTGTCCCTGCAAACATTCTCTTCCCCTACCCTTCCTTATTCATATTGCTTAAAGAAGATCGGGAACGGTGGGACGGGGGCTTCGATTTAACTAACAATAGAGAGGCAAGTGGCCTCGCTGTTGTTGGTTGGGTTGAGGTTCTTGGTTGGGTTGAGGGGGCAAGGGGAAGTTCTTTCTTCCCCTTGCCCCCTCCCACCCTCACACCTAGCCATGTGTTGGAGGCAGGATGTAAATTTAGTGTTTGTATATTTGAGGGTCTGTGTGTCTAGGTGCTGAAATACAGAGAGCCACTCCCTAGTTGATATCGGCAAAACACGCAAATGTTTGTGTGGGTTGTAATCAATGTTTTTTGATTCACCAACATTAATAGTTTAAACGATCTGTAAATGTTCACATTTGTACTAAATTTGTTCTTCCTCTTCAGGCCTTTGCAACCCAAGCAGTGATGGATGCCCGGCATTCATGGTTTTAACCGGTGCCCAAGGCGGGAGTTAGCTCAACTGCTGTAGTTCAATTACAATAACATTTGTTTCATCCGATAACTTCTGAATTTTTCTTTTCGGTTCAGTTTTTGTTTTGTTTATAGAATATCACCATATATTTGATACCCAGATGTGCATAATTGTTGTGGGTTTGGATGACTCTTTGTTCTGCCTAGTTTAGACGGTTTTGATTGACCTAGCTCAAGATTCACCGGGTGTCAGACGTAGGATTGTGGCACTTCCTGGGAGCCTCCTCCAAGCCACACGTTAATCGACTAATCGTTCCTGCAGTGTTCTGAGGTGGTAACGATGGGGCTCATGGGGAGGCCCCGGGAGAGTTGTCATTCGCGGGCTCACACGGGGAGAAATTGGGTAGGTCGGTAAGTCAGAAGGTTGAATTAATGTATCGATTTGATGTTGACCAACAAAAAACTAGATAATTATAATAATAAATACTGTTCATGTAATGGTATAGTTAGGTCTGGGACCTGCGTAGCTAAAAAAACTGTTTTGGAAATAGTAATGAACGTGTCCGGGACATGTGTAGCTATAAAATAAGTAAAGATAAAACTGAGTTTTACTTTACTTCACTTTGATAAGACATATTCACGTTTGATGTGGTATGCAGAAAGTGGCGCAATAGGATATTGTGCAGAGAATAAGGCGTATTCACGTTTGATGTGGTATGCGATGTACATAGGAGTGAATCAAAGTGTGGACAACATCAAATGCGAGCAATAGGTAGAATAAATGAAGATTAGGTCATCCAATATACATAGTTAGTGTAGGACAATCGGGTAGTATGATGAAGGTAACTGTTATTATGAGATACGGTTAACACAGAAGTGATATTGAACATGCAAATTTTAACATTGTTAATTCCCTTTTACATCTTTTTGGTTATAGCAACTTGGTTGAACTACGGTGTTGTTAACTTTGGTTGTCATTTAATGCACATGGCTGAAGCAATGCGCAAGGAGGGATGTAGTGTGAAATTAAATCAAAGTAGATACTGTAAAACAATTAAAATTAGAATTAATGGAAATATGTTTTTGAACAACTAACTGCTGTACATGAGTTTGTATTTCTGCAATAGAAACAAAAGTTCCAGAACCAGATGCAGACACACCCGGAGCCTACAAACTACCACCGCCGAGCAAGGACTAACAGTCACATGAGGAGATCAAATAACAGCAGGATTTGAATCGGTTCTGTTTTGGTTGTCCACCATTAGAAACAAATTTTAAAACAACCATATCAGACTATGTTTGTTCTGAATCGCTGCATACAGTTGATCTTTGAGACGGTTGTTTTACAGGCCACCTGTTACTGACACGACGACGACGGAGAACCTGTTTGGAGGCTCCCATGATGTAGGAGTAACCTCTCTGAGTTGAGCCCTTGACAAGGAGGGACGAGTCTTGGGTTCATGAATTACAGGCCCGACGGCGACAGAAGAAACAATGGCTACGATAATAACAACGCCCAAAACCACCCACATGCAACAGCGAACCAATGCACGAAGATCACCTGAACCACCCGAATCCATGCTAGGCTATCAATAATCTTGAATTTTTTAAAAATTGTATTATGAACCAATTTTTACTTTACTTTTGCACATGATGAAAATTGTATGACCTTGTAGCACATGACCAAAAGTATTAGCTCAGGATTTCTATTGATAGTTTTGTTTGTGTGCTGTTTGGCCATGTGATTGTATGATAACAAGATTCATGTTCATTGTTGTATTGTTAAATAATGACCTGTATTTCCAATGAGACCCACAAGGTGAATGCCGTCTCAGTATTATGGGGACGCGTAGTGGTTTTTCTCTATTCGATAGAGTTGTTTCCACTCCGGTTGATGGTGTTGATGATTGATCCTAATTTGACTATGTTTTCGGTGTGGTAAATGGTGTTTATGATTTAAAATATTATTGTATGGTCATCTAAGATGACCAAGGAGGGATTGTTACGTATTTTAAGAATCTAAGCTACCCACACATAGACCAAAATGAAGCAGGACCAAACATATAAGCCGTAAATACTATACATAGCCACAAGGGGAGCAAGACCTTATTAGAGGCTGCTCCAGCCACAGATGGCAGCGCCTTTTAAATATATGAAGAAGCCGAAGCCATTACGGCACCCCGGCCACGCCCACTAGGCCACGCCCACTTGGCGGTCTCTACCTGAGGACACGAGGTGGGGATCGCCAGAGAGAGATTTTCAGCGACACCCGCGAAGGGTCACGGGCCTTGCCCGTGCCCATAGTAGCCAGAGTTATTATCTCTCACGTGTTCTACCAATTCCTAGAATCCCTCCGTATAGCTTCACTTACCATGCCGAAACATGCCGACGACTTTATAATAAATGAAGTGAGTTAAAGCAACCCGGGATTGGACAACTTTCTTCGAGAATATGCAACAATATAATATAATAATAATAATATATAGGTATTTATATAATATTATATCTGATATCACGGCCAAAAGCAATGTGCGCCTGGGATGATATTATGGATCATAAAAACTGCGTCTGACATCTCTGGTACTTCCACAAAAGTAAAGACTCATAGTGGGGGTTATCTGGGCCATGGAAGTATTGGGGGAAGGAACTTTGGCCTTGACTCTCTGAAGTCCATATTGAACTGTGACATAGAGGAGAAAGGAATTGCACTCCGCACCCTGGGAGCCGGCGGAAGTCCGGCAGCTCAGCTCCGGGAGTACATTCCCATTCTCCTCCTCCGGACTGCCACTGATGCTTCGGCGGCAGTCCGGCAGCTCCGGCGGGGGGAGCTCAGCGGGGAAAGGGAATGTACTCCCGGAGCTGAGCTCCGGATGCCGCCGAGCTCCCCCCCACCGGAGCTGCTCCCCCCACCGGAGCTGCTCCCCCCACCGGAGCTGCCCCCCCACCGGAGCTGCCCCCCCACCGGAGCTGCTCCCCCCACCGGAGCTGCTCCCCCCACCGAGAGCTGCTCCCCCCCACCGGAGCTGCTCCCCCCCACCGGAGCTGCTCCCCCTCGTGATTGGAGGGGGGTGGGGAAGGGGAGTTAATATTCAAATGTGCCCCCTTCCTACGTAGGAGGGGGCGCCGAAACTGACTCACTCGTTTGGTAACTAGGCGGGGTACTTTCAGAAATGCATATCTCACTCAAAGTCATGCATAGACTTTTTTCACAGTTTGTATGCACCAGAGACCCAAAAAAAAAAACAAATCCCAGGAAAAGTGTTGTTTTCATTATATGTCCCCTTCAAGGCATGTTACAATGCCATCCCCCCCAGCTAAAGACTAGTGATGCACCAATTCCTACAAGTACTTAGAATTGGGAACTTGCCGATACAGAGTAACGATAAGTACTTAATACCATTACAGTTGAAAGATCCAGAGAACCAACTGTTTCAGCTGGAATTCGAATACTGATTAAAAGAAATAATAATTGGGCTAAGAGTTTTAGGAAAGAGGGGTTCTTGTTATTGCCATTGTCATGACCAACGGCAACTTTATCATACCTGTATCATACCTTTATCATACCTTTATCATACCTTTTCAGTAAATCTTGTTTAGTAAACTGCTATTGGCGTTTTAATAAACGATGTTGGATATGAAATGCGCCACACACTGTAGCGATACACTATAAGTTTCCGGGAAGCCGTAGTGGTCTGGTTCTCTTAGTACTGGGTCTGATTCTCTTAGTTGTCTGGCTCTGCTAGTGGTCTGGTTTGCTTAGTGGAATGGTTCTCTTAGAACGGGTTCTGGTTCTCTTAGTGGTTTGGTTCTCTTAGTGGTCTGTTTCTCTTAGTGGTTTGGTTCTCTTAGTACTGGGTCTGGTTCTCTTATTGATCGGGTTCTTTTAATGGTCTGGTTATCTTAGTACTGGGTCTGGTTCTCTCCCTGGTCTGGTTCTCTTAGTGGTCTGGTTCCCTTAGTGGTTTGGTTCTCTTGGTACTGGGTCTGAGTCTGGTTCTATTAGTGGTCTGGTTCTTACTGGTCTGGTTCCCTTTCGTGGTTTGGTTCTCTTGGTACGGGTCTGAGTCTGGTTCTATAAGTGGTCTGGTTGTCTTAGTGGTCTGGTTCCCTTAGTGGTCTGGTTCGCATAGTAGTAGGTCTCGGTCTCTCAGTGGTCTGGTTCCACGTTTCTTTCCTGATATCAGGCGGGTTTACCTGCACTTTTGTAGTGCACTTTTTCAGTGTTTAATTGTGGTCGATAGTGTTTAAATGTGGTCGATAGGGTTTAAATTGGTCGATAGGGTTTACATGTTTAAATGTGGTCGATAGTGTTTATATATGGTCGATAGGGTTTACATGTGGTCGATAGGGTTTAAATGTGGTCCATAGTGTTTAAATGTGGTCCATAGTGGTTTAAATGTGGGCGATAGTGTTTAAATGTGGTCGATAGGGTTTACGTGTGGTCCATAGTGTTTAAATGTGGGTGATAGTGTTTAAATGTGGGCGATAGTGTTTACATGGTCGATAGGGTTTACATGTGGTCCATAGTGTTTAAATGTGGTCGATAGTGTTTACATGTGGTTGATATTGTTTAAATGTGATCGATAGTGTTAAATGTTCTTTTCCCTCACTCTTCACCTCATCCCTAACTCTCCACCTCAAGCTGGTGTGTAGTGAGCGTTCTGGCACCGATTGGCTGCCGTGCATCACCCAAGTGGGTGCTACATATTGGTGGTGGTTAGTGAGGTCCCCCTTCACTTTAGGCGTCTTTGAGTGTTATTAATTAATATTATTCTTCATGTTTAACCTGTTTTCCTTTTATTCCTAGTCTGTTTTACATAGTTTTGAATGATGACTATATGCTCTGTAAGGTGACCTTGGGTGTCTTGAAAGGCGCCTCTAAATTAAATGTATTATTATTTATTATTATTTACTTTTGAGGGCGAGGGCTGGTTTATAAAGTGGCCTGCAAAGCCCTTTTGAACTGTGGTCATGGGCATTATAAACAAATTACGTCGATGGGGATATGGTGTTTCATGGCTGCTTCGACGGCTCAATCTCCAACAGAGCCATATTGCCAAGTACAGACTTGTTTCCATGGCTTAGAACATATTATACAAAGATTCAATAATTATTCTGAAGACATGGACAAAAAAAACAAGAATACGCAGATACAAAGATCACAGATAACAAGAACCACAGTGTAGCGTCCTGTAGTTCTACGTATCTGAAAACACAGCGGTGCAGATGAGGAAATAGACGATCAGAAGATAAATACTGCTCCTGGGTGTGAGGAAACATCCTGTGAGGTCTACCAATTTCCCCCAACAGAGAAGTACCGCCAAATACAAACTTGCCCCGACTAATAAATATTATACTTTTAATGACCTTATTCTGACTGAACTGAGAATAATATTGTTGTTAACACACTGCAATCGGTCTGCAAGTTTCCATAAGGGATTGTACCACAGCAAAATTCTGTCTGTGGGTCACCTTAATGGAGAACAAGGTGGAATTATGAAGTCTGAATCTAATTATGAGCTTGACATTAGTAATGTCCGAGTCTTCATGTTCCTTGAACTAGGTGTACTGAACCAGGTGTACTTGACCAGGAGTACTTGACCAGATACTGAACCATGTTTACTGACCCAGTTGTACTGAAACACTGAACCTACCACATCTACATCCCTGTAGTAGCTTGCATCAGATTAAAGACGATGGTACTGGCCTACCAGGCGGTCAACAGAATTGTCCTGCCTACCTCCAAGCGTTGGTCAAACCACCTACCTCAGTTCGAGCGCTCCGCAAAACTACCTCAGCTCAAAGCCTTATACCAACATCGCTAAGAGCAACCAAGGTTGAACAACAAAATCCCAACTCTGTTTTCTCACCGCAATGGAGGAACGAGCTCCCTGCCGACTTCAGGACCGCAGAGACGTAGAGTTCACCTGGAGTCTGCATAGCCTCGCCCCTTACCTCCCGCCGCCCCTTCTCCTCCCTTAATCTCCTCAAAACATCCCTCTTACACACTTATTGTATGTTGTACGTCCTGGTAATTAATCCAATGACTACCATTGACTGAACCAGGTGTTCTGAACCAGGTGCTGACCTATGTTTGCTGAACCAGGTGTACTGAGCCAGATACTGAACTATGTTTGCTGAACCACATACCCTAAACCAGGTGTACTGAACCAGGTGTACATGTAATAAACCAGGTGTACTGAACCACATGCCATAAAGCAGGTGTACTGAACCACATGCTATAAACCTGGTGTACTGAACCACATGTACTAAACCAGGTGTACGGAACAAGATGTACTAAACCAGGTGTAATGAACAAGATGTACTAAACCAGGTGTACTGAACAAGATGTACTGAAAAGATGTAAAAACCAGGTGTACTGAACCAGATGCACTAAACTAGATGTTCAGAATCAGGTGGAGAGCCACCAGCTCTGAGACCGGCTTCTGAGAACATTTAGCACAAATATATTAAATAATTATTCTGATGACACAAGAGAAAAACACATGACCCACACACACACAAAAGAACCCCCCCCCCCCCCCCCCCCCCCCCCACCCCCCCCCCCACCCCCCCCCCCCCCCCCCCCCCCCACCCCCCCCCCCCCCCCCCCCCCCCCCCCCCCCCCCCCCCCCCCCCCCCCCCCCCCCCCGCACGCACGCCCACACACACACACACACACACACACACACACACACACACACACACACACACACACACACACACACACACACACACACACACACACACACACAGTGGCATCCTGTAGGCCTACCTATCTGGAGATGCAGAAGTGCAGATGAGGAAATGCATGATCAGAAGATAAATGAAGCTCCTGGGTGTGAAGAAACATCCTGTGTTACACACGATACGCTTGATGGACTGGAGTCTGTGTAGCAGGTCGCTGCTGACGGGAAACGCTACAAAGCCTCGCTGCGGCTCTCTAGTTTCTCTTCCACTCCCTCACTATGTCTAGAGATATTTAAACATAAAAGATAAAGGGAGGAATGTGAGGGATTTCTTGGACTCAGATGATTCTTGCACTATTTTGGGTTGTATCTTCATTGTTGAAGGCACTTATTGTGTACTTTGGACAAAAGCATCCGTGCAATGAATGTTGGAGCAACGTGCACGCTTTACCGGGCTCCCCACACGACCAGGACACAGGTTGATGTTGAGTAAACCAGTTTGATGCAGAGTTGGTAGAGTTTAACATGCAGGTATTCAGTACCGGCATGTTAAAGCTCTCTGAGTTTGGTGACGGCTGGTTTAACCTCTGAGCCTTGAATGTTCAATGCACCACAGCATCAACCAGTCTCAGTCTAATCAGTCTGACTCGGGCCAGGTGAGGCTGCTTCAACCATCAACCAAACACTCTGCAATGTATTTTAATGTGAGGGGGGTCCACCAGAATCGTACTTGCCATACCAGCCGTTTGTGAGGGACCAACCCAGAATACTGAAACATAGTTTTGAGGAAAAGGGGTTTTGTTTGACCCAATCAATACAAAAACAGGCAGTTGAGAAGCGATTACAGAAAGATGACTGAGCTCAAAATATTATAAACATGAATTAATAAGGCTCAAGATATAACCGGTTTGTGTGGTTGTTTATAATGTTAGAATTTATAAGAGTAAAACAACATGACATATCTAGTCTTTGTAACTCTGAGCAGCCGGCGATGATGACGTTAGTAGTACAGATAGTCTTCACGCAAATGATACACATCAGAGTTAACCTCGACTACTTGAACAACCCACGCTTTACATAGAACTGCCTTTTAGACTATGCATGCAAGCACACACGCACTGACACACATGTGCGCACAGCCAGGAAGCGCAAGCAGCTACACACACTTATTCTGCTGTTCCCATAGTGTGTTGAGTTAAGTTGTATAAATGTGAATATAGTTCTGTCTTTAGAGCTCTGGCATCAGAGCTGACAGCAGACCAACACCTGCAGCGTGTAGAGGGAACAAGAGAAGGAACAATTTGTACACTCCCACCTTCTAGTGTACAATTTGACCACTCCTAGACATGTCCACTACATTCTAGTGTACAGCTTGACCACTCCTAGACATGTCTACTACAGTCTAGTGTACAGCTTGACCACTCCTAGACATGTCCACTTCCTTCTAGTATACAGCTTGACCGGTCCTAGACATATCCACTACTTTCTGGTATACAGCTTGACCACTAATTGGGTTAGGCTATGAAATTAATAATGATATTGAGTGTTTGTGTGTGCTTGCTTGCTTGCTTAAGTGATTGGATGGGTAAAATGACGGCATCTGACTAGAGTAGAAGCAAACATTTCCTGACCTGTGATGGTTCAGATTGAAAGCGGATGATAAGTCAGAATTAAAACATGTGACGTTGTTTTCCTAGTTGATATAGCAGCGCTGAAGCCTGATAGCAGAAGCAGTTGAAGTTGTCCAGAGAGTAACCATGGCCACCAGCAATAAACTGGACTCTGGATCCTCTACGGGAGCTGAGGACATGTCTTTGGACCGGGAGCAGACCAAAAAGAGAAGATCTGGTAGGACCCTTCTGAGTGGATTTGAAAGCGATAAAACCTGTACATAGATTCGTTTTCAGTTACATGCATCTCAAGATTTACATTAAGCAGACAATTTTGGCCAAAGTGACCAACCTGATGAACAAGCGACCCCATAAACGTATTCCTAGATTTATTCTCCTAAATAACGACGTGTATTTTCTCGACCCACAACACACATTTACAAGTAGTTGTGTGTTCGTTATATACATGGAAAAACTAGAAAGAGTGCAGAGTAGCTTGAGGGAGCAGAATACAGGTTTAATATTTTAATATTTATTATTAGTTGTGGTGCAACGTAGCATTAGAGAAAGTACTTTTGTCTATCGTAGTATGTTTGGGATTTGTTACATATTTACAGGTGTAAATATGTTTGTGTACGTATGTAAACGTTTGTATATGTATGAACTGTGTATATCTGTATGAATGTATGTATCTATGTTTATGTATATATTTATCTATGTTTGTGTGTATTTGTACGCATGTGTATGTGCATCCTGCAGGGTCACCAACTATATTTATGTCCTATGCCAAATTATACAAAAAAAGCAATACTATATGCCAATGCTCATTTCAATGCATTCATTTGTACATCAAGTGGACATGGATTTACCACAATTATATAAAGTTTGTAATTAATATGAACATATCTCAAATTATCCCAAAATATTAGACTGGGTGCCCCCAGCCCTTTCTGCCGGCGATTTGAATTCACTCTGCAGGGGCTGGAGAGGAGCAATACATTTCTTTCTGTTTCCGATCCGCTTTAAATGGAGCCAATCACCAAGCTGGCTTTTCTCCCTTGAGTGCTATTGGCTGGTTTAACACAATGACGACAGGGAAGCGAGGCAAGCAACTAATGGCGTACAGAGTCGTATGAACCAGATATATTAACTAGATGCCTTACGGTGGCGTCTAGAACGTCACCATAGGCGGGCATCTTACCACAGTAAGCTGTTCACCCATAACATTGTCTTGGTAGTGGTACATGTACTTTTTAAATACCATAACTTGCTCAATTTTCAACCGATTTACAAACGGGTTGGTTTATTACAAACGTTATTAACGTGGTTATGGTATTGTACCTATTTTGGAAGATTATTATATTTTCCATTATTCTATCAAAAGCATGCAGTGTCATAACTACATCTCTGACGTTTATAACAACCAAACCGTTTGAAAATCGGTTGAAAATTGAGCAAGTTAGGTTATTTAAAAAGTACGTGTACCACTACCAACACAATGTTATGGGTGAGCAGCTTACTGTGGTAAGATGGCCGCCAGTGGTGACGTTCGACTCCATTGGCCAGCAGCGTGGACGAGGCATCTAGTTAATATATATATCTTTATCTATGGTATGAACTACGCCCGTTGATCAAGCATCTTGTGCTGAAGAAATGACAGCAGCCTCCCCAGACCAACATGCAATCTACGATTGAGCTTGGTCTGCAATTAGCCTGGCTACCAAAATACATAACCTAATGTTTTGCTGTGTGCTGTTGTGAATGACCCTGGTGACACACAGGCCACATGTTCCCCCCCCCTTTCGACACGTGTATGTATATATTACTGTATTTGTGCATATTTGTCAATAAAAAGGTGACTATTAAGTTTGTTTTGCTTAAGTATGTTTAATTCCACACAAGAGCTACAGTACCAATAATCACTTACTGCGGTGTTCTCAGTAGAGGTCTTCAGACGTTTCTTCTAGACGGGGAGGGATTCTGCAGACTGGAGGAGAGTCTGGACTGTGAATGATACCCAAGCACTACGAATATATCACTGTGCACATTACAATGTGTGTGTTGTGTGTGTGTGTGTGTGTGTGTGTGTGTGTGGTTGCGTGTGTGTGTGTGTGTGTGTGTGTGTGTGTGTGTGTGTGTGTCCTACTCCTGAACAGGTCTACGGTCATACGTTGTCACTCTGAGCTTCGTACTGCTGTGTATTCTCGTAACCTCTGTGCGCTATGGTGAGTCTAACTCATATCATCCTAAATATTAATACGATCATTATATTAGCAAAAATAAATAATTATTATTTATAATATTAATTAGAATAATCCAAACATTTATTTTGATAAGAAAATGATGATTATAAAAGTGATTCTTAATATAATAAGAACAATTATTATTTATAATTAAACTAATAATATATAGTCTTTTCTCAGTGTGGATGGACTTTGTTTTGAGTAGCCTGTTATGTTTAGAGACAATGTTTTTCTGTTTGAGAGCTGATTTCTTCTGTACTCTGCCCTGTCCTAGACTCTGTGACACCTCGGAAGGGGGGGAGAGAGCACTTAATGAATGAACTTGGTAAGTCTTTCTTTAAAAAATGCTATCTGCTTTTGGGATTTATGTTTGAACATCCCCTCTTCCTTATAACTTTAAATAATTGTATTGAAGGCTAACAGAGCATACAATTAAATAAAGGATTCTGGCAGCATGGTGTTACTGAAGGTGTTGTTAGTATCCTCCTTGAGCAGGGGGAGCAGTGGAGTACAGAGGAACTTATATTGTGGTCTATTAAGGTCATGTTTCTATTGTGGTCTACTAAGGTCATGTTTTTAGGGTGGTCTACTAAGGTGGGGTTTCTATTGTGGTCTACTAATGTCAGGTTTCTATTGTGGTCTACTAAGGTCAGGTTTCTATTGTGGTCTACTAAGGTCAGGTTTGTATTGTTGACTACTAAGGTCAGGTTTCTATTGTGGTCTACTAAGGTCATGTCTCTATTGTGGTCTACTAAGGTCAGGTTTCTAGTGTGGTTTACTAGGTCATGTTTCTATTGTGGTCTACTAAGGTCAGGTTTCTAGTGTGGTTTACTAGGTCAGGTTTCTATTGTGGTCTACTATGGTCATGTTTTTAATGTTGTCTACTAAGGTGTGGTTTCTATTGTGGTCTACTAAGGTCATGTTTCTATTGTGGTCTACTTAGGTCATGTTTCTATTGTGGACTACTAAGGTAATGTTTCTAGTATGGTCTACTAAGGTCAGGTTTCTAGTGTGGTCTACTAAGGTCATGTTTTTAGGGTTAGGGTCAGTAATGAAGACAGTAAGAAAAGCAGTTCTGTGTTTGTTAAGGTTTTGCTTTTACATTCAACAGTTGATTGGACACGAATCGGCTGGATTTATTTCCACAAGAGTTTCTACCTTATCTCTACTACTAAGAGAAACTGGGCGGCCAGTCGAGACTACTGTCTGCAGAGAAATGCAGACCTGGTAGTTATTAACAGCAGAAAAGAACAGGTGACAGAGGCAGTGTGTGTGTGTGTGTGTGTGTGTGGTGTGTGTGTGTGTGTGTGTGTGTGTGTGTGTGTGTGTGTGTGTGTGTGTGTAACTCTAAAATAGCAATCATTGATATCAACCATTAAAAACAACAAATGCCAACCTAGTGTACTAGTGTTAGTAGTCTAGGGCATGTTCGTAGGCTGTCGACCCATGGACTTTGCATTTGGGGGCTTTCAAACAGCTCGTAAAGTACTGCTCAACTTCAAAATTATATGAAGCATGTTTACCAGGAAAAGGAGATGTTCCTTGTACCCTAAAATTGTATGTTACATAACAATGTGCTGACCCGTATTAATGTGTTAGATCTTTCAAAGACTTGTAATGTAGAATAAAATAAAGCATATAAAATGTATGTGTGTGAGCGAGCGATTGTGTGGGTGTGTGGTGTGTGTGTGTGTGTGCGCTGGGTACATTCTGTCAGCTTCATGACAACATATACTATTACTATTGGGAACAGGAGTTTATTAGCAGATTTAAGGGTCGTTCCTGGATTGGACTGAGTAAGAAAGATACAAATGGGAACTTCAAGTGGGTGGATGATACCAACATGACTTCAAGGTAAGGCTGATGACTCTTTTCAGCAGCATCTCTTCTCTTCACTCTGTGACAGTGACACTTCAACCCTGGTCAACTTTCTATTCCTTGTGGTTCTCAGTTGGGTACGCAATAAAACACATCTTGACGCTCCAGCAAAAGACTGTGTAGAATGGGGTACTAGCTTGTCTGAAGGACCGTGTGACCAACTGCAACACTGGGTCTGTGAGAGGGTCATAGACCTGGATCATCTGGAAGCTGAGCTGAACGAAGCGGGTCCGTAGACTTTGTTCATGAGTTTGGGAATAATTCCTCCGTTCTATTCTCTGTGCAGTAGATACAGTAAATATACTCTTTATGAATGGAAAGGTGGTTGGATGTGGTTGGATCAGTGTCTGTGTCTACTGGTAATGCAGGGTTTAGGTGTTTTCTCACATGAAACCTCATGTTGCTGTAACTGAATATTATGGGTCGCCCTCTAGTGGACAAGTATAGCGAGTCAGTGAGGTCTGTTTGATGGTGCATCTCTAGATACGTGTTGTAAACATTCACTCATTTCGTCCTGGTTTCTTCTGGTTCAGCAATGCCCACGATGGTGGAGGCCCCCATCTTCGCAGAGTTCCGCTCCTCGAGCAAGGTGTGCCCGTGGCCAAACGGCCCGCTTCAGCTGCGATGCTGGCGGCACACCGGATCCCACAATCCAGTGGCTCCACAACGCAGGCCCCTGGAGAGGGACGGCACAGACGACCAATCAGAGGCCTGGCTGGAGAGGGGGTTCCTCTTTGTCAGAGGGGTGAGCTCTGGCGTGACCACGGTCTGCTGCATGGCGAGCAACAGCGCTGGCACGGCCAATCGCACCGCTGAGCTGCTTGTCTTTGGTAAGATCTGGATCCAAGAAGAGATGTGGTTGTGATGTATTTATTACATTGTTGTTGATATAATCATAACATTTCTGTTGATTTCAACAAAATATTTATTATTGACGGATAGATATCAAAGAGCTCTTTAGTTTTAGGATAATTTGAAGCCCCCCATACTTTCAAAGCTGTGTGACTTAACTTGAACTTGTGGTTGTGTTTGAGACACAATGAGCGCTCACACCGGCACAGACAGACATACTGCCGCAATAGAACCTCCAGCACTGTTTCAAACCTTGCCCCATCACCAAACCATCATATTGACACAGAAAACCAGACCTTGAATCGTTTGTGTGTTGTCCTTCTACGACACAACGCTCCATGGCTCGCCTGGCACTCTGATGTGCCAGAAGAGCAGTATTACATTCAAGCTGTGTCGAACTGAGAGTGGATCTGAAAGAGATCGACAGCACGCAGCTCTGTCTCGTGACATTGTGGTTTGGCTTTTGGGAGCGCTATTCAAATGGTTCATTCTGTGGGGAGAACCCTGCTTTTATTACTAGTAGGCTGATGATCTTATTCTCATTAGAATAATATTTTTGGTCAAAACATCTGCTTTGTGTAGGAAATACCTCATCAGTCTGTTTCTGTCTTCAGAGGCTCATCATGTCTTGTTCTCCCGTCAGATGCCTGTGAACTCCCACTGGACCCAAAAACAGCCAACAAAGAACTCTCTCTGTCTGAGGACAACAGAACGGTGAAGCGGGTTGCAGGGAACCAGTCGTATCCTGATCTCCCAGAAAGATTTGACACCTTGCCCCAGGTGTTGTGTCGAGAGGGTCTGACTGGCTGCTGTTACTGGGAGGTAGAGAGAAACGGAAGTGTTGGTATAGGAGTGACCTACAGAGGAATCACAAGGAAAGGAGGGGGTAATGATAGCAAGCTTGGAGGGAACAACAAGTCCTGGCTTCTTGATTGTCTCAATGATCGTTACACTGCCCAGTACAACGGTAGTACAACTGACATAGTTCTCGACCCCTCTGACTCTAACAGAGTAGGAGTGTATCTGGACCGGCCTGCTGGCTCTCTGTCCTTCTTCAGAGTGTCCCCAGATGTAAGAGGGTTAGACATACTGACACACATCCACACCTTCCATTCCACCTTCACCAAGGAGGACCTCCTCCCTGGGTTTAGGCTGGATGTTGATGCCGCAGTGTCTCTGTTGTAGCCACACACAGACACAGACAAAGACAAACACATCTAAGAAAACACACACACACACACTTCACCTCTCAATCTTCTGCTGCTCTCTCTCTCCATCTTCTGCTGCATTCTTTCTGTCCCTCTCTCAATCTCCTGCTGTTAAATATTTCAGTTTTTTGCTTGATTCTTATACATCCTCAACTATACTCCAAATGCTACATTTTATTTGGCATCGGAAAGGTTTGCATGATAAACCACGACGGGAAGAGACTTTTAAGATATTCCATGGGGTTAACTATACAGGTTATACAAAGATGTAATTTACAATGTAAAATGTATTTTTTTTGATTTATAAACCTGTAAAAATATCAAATGTCAAAATGTCTTACAATATTTTGTATATTTTCCGACATATCCAGTTTTGTACTAGGGGCCTCTGAAATTTTTATTTTGACATGCCTAACATGGAACCTGACTTAAAGCAGATTGTATATTGTATTGACAATGCAAGGGGTCTTTAATGACTTGAAACCAAATAATGATTCCTTGTGTTATTTTGGCAACAACACGGCAGTAGAACATATTCAGTTATTAAACATGTTTGCACACCTTTTTATGATTTGAAATGTCTGCTACTTCTATTATTTTAGTCCTATGGTTTATTGTGTACATGTAAGGGAAAACTTTTCTGTTGTACTTGTTAATAAAGCATATGATGATAAAGAAGTCAGTGGCTCCATATGAATTCTCCTGTGTTCAGCCGATGATTCTTCTAGTTTAACTCAATAATACTAACGTAAGCGCCTTAAAATAACAATAGAAGCATCAGAAATTATTTAAAACTACAATATTTGTTGTGAGCGTCTCAGCCAACAGGGGGTGCGGCAGCCCCCTCAGCACAATACTTCCAGAGCCCGTGTGGATTTGTACCCACTGTGGGCAAGGCCGGATTAACCATTAGGGCAACTGGGCACTTGCCCAGGGCCCGTGACATGAAAGGGGCCCTTGACAACGTTTTTTTTTTTTTTTTTTTCAAAGTGCAAACATACATCTTCAGACACCACATAACACGACAAAAAAAAAAAAAAAAAATTTACTTCATCTTCCTTCCCCCCCCCCTCAACAATCGCTCCGGACCCCCCCCCCCCAGTCAACAACCTGGCGCAGGGGGGCCCATCAGTACCTATAGTATAGGGGCCCAGGATTTGGTGCGCGGCGGCGAGGGGGGGGGGGGGGGCCCTTGAGCCTTGTTGCCCAGGGCACAGAAAATTGTTAATCCGGCCCTGACTGTGGGTAGCTTTGGATGAACGCGTCTGATGAGAAACACCAAAATACACATCTCCTAGGGCTGCTTGGTTCTAGAAAAAAAAATCATAATCACGATTTCTTTGGTCAATATTGAAATCACAATTATTCAAACGATTATTTTTGAGTTTGACAAACATGATGTATTTATTCAGCGTGTCTCCTAAAAAACACTTTGTAACTGAGAACATTGAAATTTCGCAGATATGTTTCCAGCTGTTCCCACAACACTCTCCTATGTCTCCGATTGTATTTCTTTGAACATCTTTCTTTATTAATATACAACATAGGCGGGAGAACTATCCAATTGTTTCAAAAAGCGTCTTCCTAAGTGCCTTGTCAACATGACTTATTTCTGGAAAAACTCAGCTCACAAGGACATGGTGGATGCATTAGCTCTCCCCGGAACTAATGAATCTCCATGGATGGAAGCTGCTGTCCCAGTTGATCAGGTGGATGGGGCAGCCCCTCAGAGACGTCTCTTAGCTCTTAACCCGTTCACTCACGTAGCTATGACCACCGGTGCTTTGGATCTGCCAGGGCTTATAACTGCCTCCGTGATCGTCTCCATGAGAGCAACAAGTCCGGTGGATCGAAGGCAGCTGCTGATTTTGGAAACAATGGCTCCGGGGGTTCTGGCTGCATCCATCGTGGACCGTGACGAAGCAAGAGGTGACCTCTTGGCTCTGATGAACAACCCCATGCTTCTCAAGACTCAAACATGGTGGATCACATTCACAGCCTCACACCCCGATGTTCCCTGGGCAAGTGCGACGGGTGTATGGACCGATGTAGGCGATCTGCACGTCATGCTGCGCTGGGTCCACCTGGCAGCCAACTCCAGTGCTGAGGTGATCAGGGAGAGAGTGCTCTATGTTGTTGTCCTGACCATGATCTCGTTCTCTATGAGGAGACATATCCGCGGAGGCAGTTATAAGCCCTGGCAGATCCAAAGCACCGGTGGTCATTGCTACGTGAGTGAACGGGTAAAGAGCTAAGAGACGTCTCTGAGGGGCTGCTCGCCTTCAAAGAGAGATGAGGCAGACAATGCCTTATATCTCGAACCTCTCTGTTGAGGATGTGAAGTGCACCTGGGCCAATTTTGGTCATTTTGTTGACCATCGATCAATGGGAGATATACTCAGGCAGTGGAAGGAATGTCTGCCAGGAGGTTGTATCAGGCTTAGAGTTTGTTTGGCTCAGGCCGCTGGGTCCGGGTTGGTCTCCTTGGATGTTTTCGCACGTGCCCTGAATGAGCATCGCAGGTTCCCGTGGCCGCATGTTATGCGCTTATATCCAGGACAGTGGGATGCAGCTGTGCTAGCTCTCAGAACAGTGGCAGCGAACCCTCATTACGGGTTCAAAACTAATCTGGAGCACGTAAACTCCTCCAACTACTCCTCTGACGCCTGGCTCTGTGGCCGTCTCCTGATCAGAGCAGGTGATGAGACGCTGAGCGGCTACAAGGGTTTTCGACCCGACACACCCAGAACCAAAGTGGTCGAGGATATGATCACTCAACATCTTTCCGAGGGTGTTGACAACGTGGACCTGTCATCTCCTTTTACTCCTGCTGAGACTGGGGGGCTTCTCGCCCTGATAGACGTGGCAGCAATCCATTGTGCCTAGTAGAAAAATGGAGAGGTACCAATTATACTCGTTTTTAAATTTTTAGAATGTCTTTAGTTTACCTGTTACGTGTTTTTCACCATTGTTACACCACTTGTTACTCTCTGCCTTGGTGCTCTGTTATTCAATTGTATCCTCACGCCTTTGCCACCTTAGTATTAAACAATGACATGTCACATTTTACTTCACGACTCCGAGAGGAAATGAAGGGGATATTAGATTTCTGTTTGGATCTCATAGATCACTGTTGTGAAACTACTACCATGTTCCGTAGGGAGAGGCATCAGATCATCATTTCGGCTTACCTCAGGGGGATTTCCTCTACTACTTCACCGGATATGTCGGAATTAGCCCTCCTCCAGCAGTTAGATCGCATGTTTCTCTAGAAAAAGAACATGGAGAAGTTGAATCAATATTTCTTTAAAAAAAAATAAAAAAAACATAGGCCGGCATTCTCTACATAACTAACTAGGGTTGAGGGTGGACTACTTCTACTCCCTGAATCCCACATGGGGATAATTCAACCCCATTAACCTGGGTCAGTCACTAACTAAATCTATAAGTCCATGTGGGCAGGAGGCCGCCACTCTTTAGTAGGGTACAACTGGAGCAGTTGTCTCTAGTGCAGTTGTGTCCTGCACGTGAGGGTAGATTTATTTTATTTAACCAGGAAAGTCCCATTGACATCTCTGTGTGATTAGATTACAAATGTAGGAGGGCAGTAGCCCAGCATTGCCTTGTAAAGGTCCCATGGCAGGAAAATTTGATTTTATGAGGTTTCCTAACATAAATATTAGTTCCCCTAGCCTGGCTATGGTCCCCTAGTAGCTAGAAATGGCGTTAGGTGTAAGACGAGCATTAGGTATCATGCTCCACCTTTGAAAATGAAAGGTCAGACGCTCCGATTTCGACCCCATATGTCGTCATAAGGGGCCAAGTACCTCTCCTTTCTCTGCCTTGCCCGCCCAGAGAATTTGGCCCGCCAATGAGACGATGAGCTATGACTGTGCGAGCGCTGCCGTGTTCTTTTGGAAAAAGTCTGCCGAGTCAGGATCGCTTTAACTCACTTTATTTGGTAATGTTTGGACTAGCATACTATGAAGCAAAAGGAGGGGAATTGTATAAGCACGCGTGGAGATACACTTAGTAGGGCATCAGAAGGATGCGTTACCTGGAGCGTTCTAGCCCTCTGGGCTATGGGTTGTAACTATAATACTGGGCAGGCGTGGACTTAACTATGTGCTCTGATTGGCTAAGCATGGTGCTGAACTCCCGCCTCTCTGGATGTTGTATGTGTCTCTATGCTGCTCCCTTGTGGCTATCTGTTGGCATTGCAACTTGCTTCGGGGCCCTGAACTTCTGAGTTCGTCGAACACCTGGGCCGCTCGTATCTGTAGAATTGGTACGTGAATGAATGGCTTCTTGTAAGGGGCGGACGCCTCCCTAGGAGCCGGATCCCTCCCTAGGATGGGAACGAGACCTCTCTAGTCGCCAAGGACATATGTGGCCTGTTGGTATAAATGTGTGAATTATGTTACAGCGCCACATGTAGGTGAGTGTCACACACTGTAACGCAAATGTAGTACACTTTGTTAGTTGGATAACCGTTCTGCTGTTGGTGTTATGGCGCATAACACGTCAGCAGTGTTGGGGGTAACGCGTTAGAACTAACGCGTTAGAGTACTCTTATTCGTTTTTTTCAGTAACGAGTAACCTAACGCGTTAGTTTTGCGAATTCAGTAATCAGTAACTCGTTAATTTCCAAAATAACCACTCGTTACTCCGTTACTTTGACAATTTCCCTCGATAAGGAAAGTAAAGTTCCGGGTTTTCTGCATTTAGTCAGATGCTGCTGCCCTGCTCCTTGCATCTCTCTCTCTCTCTCTCTCTCTCTCCTCCTCTCTCTCTCTCTCTCTCTCTCTCTCTCTCTCTCTCTCTCTCTCTCTCTCTCTCTCTCTCTCTCTCTCTCTCTCTCTCTCTCTCTCTCTCTCTCTCTCTCTCTCTCTCTCTCTCTCTCTCTCTCTCTCTTCTCTCTCTCTCTCTCTCTTCTCTCTCTCTCTCTCTCTCTCTCTCTCTCTCTCTCTCTCTCTCTCTCTCTCTCTCTCTCTCTCTCTCTCTCTCTCTCTCTGTGCGCGCGCACCTGTGTGTGTAAGCTACGTGTGTTTGTACCGCGGCAAGATGCAAGCCTCGGGAGTCTTGTTCTCACTCCTAAAATAAATCGACTATCAGACAAACGTTTTCAGCACCTTCTTCTCCTACGTTTCAACCATTACTTTGGTACGACGCTGAAGTTGGCGTCCGATTCGGCTGGTCCACCTTAAAACGGTCGTGATAATCTTCAAATCGGTCCTGATTGAAAACCACTACACCTAGACTCTTCAAATCTGGACTAAAATATCACAGTGAGGCTATACATTATGTAAAACATAGTTTCCGATTTGTGAAACCTTTACCCTATTTGTGAAAATGCAATAAAGACACATTTTAATGCTTTTTAGGGGTCCAGACCGCATTAGAACTGATCCTTATTGAAAACCACTACACCTAGACTCTTCAAATCTGGACTAAATTATCACAGTGAGGCTATACATTATAAAAACATGGTTTCAGATTTGTGAAACCTTTTTTCTATTTGTGAAAATGCAATACAGGCTCATTTTAATGCTTTTTAAGGGTCCAGACTGCATTACAACGGGTCCTGATTGAAAACCACTACACCTAGACTCTTCAAATCTGGACTAAATGGTCACAGTGAGGCTATACATTATTTGAAACATAGTTTCAGATTTGTGAAACCTTTTTTCTATTTGTGAAAATGCAATACAGGCTCATTTTAATGCTTTTTAGGGGTCCGACTGCATTAGAACTGATCCTGATTGAAAACCACTACACCTAGACTCTTCAAATCTGGACTAAATTATCACAGTGAGGCTATACATTATGTAAAACATAGTTTCCGATTTGTGAAACCTTTACCCTATTTGTGAGAATGCAATAAAGGCACATTTTAATGCTTTTTAGGGGTCCAGACCGCATTAGAACTGATCCTGACTGAAAACCACTACACCTAGACTCTTCAAATCTGGACTAAATGATCCCAGTGAGGCTATACATTATGTAAAACATAGTTTCAGATTTGTGAAACCTTTTTTCTATTTGTGAAAATGCAATACAGGCACATTTTAATGCTTTTTAGGGGCCTGACTGCATTAGAACTGATCCTGATTGAAAACCACTACACCTAGACTCTTCAAATCTGGACTAAATTATCACAGTAAGGCTATACATTATATAAAACATAGTTTCAGATTTGTGAAACCTTTTTTCTATTTGTGAAAATGCAATACAGGCTCATTTTAATGCTTTTTAAGGGTCCAGACTGCATTAGAACGGGTCCTGATTGAAAACCACTGCACCTAGACTCTTCAAATCTGGACTAAATTATCACAGTGAGGATATACATTATGTAAAACATAGTTTCAGATTTGTGAAACCTTTACCCTATTTGTGAAAATGCGATAAAGGCTCATTTTAATGCTTTTTAGGGGTCCAGACTGCATTAGAACTGGTCCTGATTGAAAACCACTACACCTAGACTCTTCAAATCTGGACTAAATGATCACAGTGAGGCTATACATTATGTAAAACATAGTTTCAGATTTGTGAAACCTTTTTTCTATTTGTGAAAATGCAATACAGGCACATTTTAATGCTTTTTAGGGGCCTGACTGCATTAGAACTGATCCTGATTGAAAACCACTACACCTAGACTCTTCAAATCTGGACTAAATGGTCACAGTGAGGCTATACATTATTTGAAACATAGTTTCAGATTTGTGAAACCTTTTCTCTATTTGTGAAAATGCAATACAGGCTCATTTTAATGCTTTTTAGGGGTCCGACTGCATTAGAACTGATCCTGATTGAAAACCACTACACCTAGACTCTTCAAATCTGGACTAAATTATCACAGTGAGGCTATACATTATGTAAAACATAGTTTCCGATTTGTGAAACCTTTACCCTATTTGTGAGAATGCAATAAAGGCACATTTTAATGATTTTTAGGGGTCCAGACCGCATTAGAACCCGGTCTCACGAAAAGTCGTGACACTGTCACGTTATTTAATCTATTGAAACGTGATCAGGATCACGTATTTTCAAAATGTTCGTGTTTTAAAGCACAAATTTCCGGCCGTGGTGCAAACAATATTATTCAAGAGTTATAATCAAGCCCAACACATCAATATTAGTGACAACCCATTAAATACGATATGATTTCTAGATGTCATGGCAACGTCCGCTCGCGACACTGGACTTGCGAGGCGTCGACGCGGACTTTCATTCACATAACCAAAAACAAGACAGTAGATGGCTAGATAAAATAAACATCAAGACATACAGCGCACCTGCATTTAATATATCCGTGAATTGTCACAATTTCTCAGAATCAAAGGTGAAAGTAGAAACGGGTGGCCTAAAGCTGTCATATTGTTCACAGACAAGTTTAAGTAGAAATGGGTGGCCAAAAGCTGTCATATTGTTAGTTATCATTGACTTGAAATACATGGGTTTGAAATTTGTGCTGTAAAACACGAAAATTTTGAAAACACGTGATCCTGATCACGTTTCAATAGATTAAATAACGTGACAGTGTCACGACTTTTCGTGAGACCGGGTTGGAAACTACACCTAAACTCTTCAAATCTGGACTAAATGATCACAGTGAGGCTATACATTATGTAAAACATAGTTTCAGATTTGTGAAACCTTTTTTCTATTTGTGAAAATGCAATACAGGCTAATTTTAATGCTTTTTAGGGGTCCGACTGCATTAGAACTGATCCTGATTGAAAACCACTACACCTAGACTCTTCAAATCTGGACTAAATTATCACAGTGAGGCTATACATTATGTAAAACATGGTTTCAGATTTGTGAAACCTTTACCCTATTTGTGAAAATGCAATAAAGGCTCATTTTAATGCTTTTTAGGGGTCCAGACTGCATTAGAACTGGTCCTGATTGAAAACCACTACACCTAGACTCTTCAAATCTGGACTACATTATCACAGTGAAGCTATACATTATATAAAACATAGTTTCAGATTTGTGAAACCTTTTTTCTATTTGTGAAAATGCAATACAGGCTCATTTTAATGCTTTGTAGGGGTCCAGACTGCATTAGAACTGATCCTGATTGAAAACCACTACACCTAGACTCTTCAAATCTGGACTAAATGATCACAGTGAGGCTATACATTATGTAAAACATAGTTTCAGATTTGTGAAACCTTTACCCTATTTGTGAAAATGTAATAAATGCACATTTTAATGCTTTTTAGGGGTCCGAATGCATTAGAACTGATCCTGATTGAAAACCACTACACGTAGACTCTTCAAATCTGGACTAAATTATCACAGTGAGGCTATACATTATGTGAAACATAGTTTCAGATTTGTGAAACCTTTTTTCTATTTGTGAAAATGCAATACAGGCTCATTTTAATGCTTTTTAGGGGTCCGACTGCATTAGAACTGATCCTGATTGAAAACCACTACACGTAGACTCTTCAAATCTGGACTAAATTATCACAGTGAGGCTATACATTATGTGAAACATAGTTTCAGATTTGTGAAACCTTTTTTCTATTTGTGAAAATGCAATACAGGCTCATTTTAATGCTTTTTAGGGGTCCGACTGCATTAGAACTGATCCTGATTGAAAACCACTACACCTAGACTCTTCAAATCTGGACTGCATTATCACAGTGAGGCTATACATTATGTAAAACATAGTTTCAGATTTGTGAAACTTTTTTAATTTGAGGTAATTAACGTCACATGTTGTACCTGATTACACATTTAATTATTATTTTTAAATGGCTAATTGTTAAATGGCTAAATAGTGGTTCTGAAATATATTTTATGAATGCAGACTTAAATGAATGTGCTGGTCAAATTGCATATCGTTTAGTCACGTAGTGTTCACCTGTTGGATAAAAAAAAGCCGGCGGTGCTGAAGAGAGGATGGAAAAATGAAAAAACTATGTGAAAGCTAACTCTCCTGAACATTGACATCAACGGTGCACACGGTATGTTTGTTTATTTTTTTAGATTTACAATATTTTTTTGTATTTGTGTACTTTGTATTTCTGTTTGTGTATTTATTTCGTTTTTTCACAGTGACGTTCCTGGAACCAATTAAGGAAGAAAAAAACGTCAACGAACATCAGTGAAGCGTCGTTCATATGTCATAATACATTTGGGAGCAGTTATACCTACCCTACCAAACTATAGTGTCTTTCTACCTGTACACCTGCGTTCAGGTAAGAGCAGAGCGCCACTCAATGCCCACACAGTGAAACAACACACAAGTACATTTGATTTGGCTCACACAGAGATATTACAGAAATTCTGTTTCATGAAAGAAATGGGATTACGGGAGTCTTTCATCTACGCCGTTGTTCATGACTAATTCCACCAGCTCTTCATTCTGAATGCGCCTGGCTTCAACAGCTTCTGCTGCTTTGTTCTAAAGCAGAAGAAGATTTGCAATGATTTTTATGGGGGGGTTATTGATGGCATGCAGGACTTAAATTATTTTGACAAGTTAAGGCTTTCTTTTTTTGTAAACTAGTCGTTCAAACTTACACTGACCATAACAATGTGGCCAACACAGGAGTTGGCCCTAAGTTTTTTTTGGATGGTCGTCTCTTTGATGACAGTATCTCCTCTTCCGGGCTTTTTACCTTCTTCAAGGCCATCATAAAAATGCCAGCTTCTATCCAAACCTAATTTGTGGAATGCCACAAAGTGGTTTGAAGGCAGGTGATATGTCACAGC
Organism: Gadus morhua; assembly: GCF_902167405.1. Classification (NCBI taxonomy): domain Eukaryota; kingdom Metazoa; phylum Chordata; class Actinopteri; order Gadiformes; family Gadidae; genus Gadus; species Gadus morhua. The sequence goes on along the minus strand of NC_044048.1, from coordinate 5,553,060 downwards.
AGCTGGCTGGTACCTTTGTGACAAGAGTATTATACAAAAGACTGTAAAATAGCAATATAAACTCATGGAACAAGTTCAAACAAACAGCAAAATCTTAACACAGCCAATTACATTATATGTACTGTATGTGAGTCTTACTTTCCACCAAGAATTGTTACCAGATGTGGCAAGGCTGTAGGATGCCTGTTTGTTAGGTTCCCAGGGTTGATTACTGAGACCAGTAAAATACATGGCTCTCCATGCACGAAGACACGCTGCTGTGTTGTCTCGTTAATAGGGCATGGTTTCAGAGCTCTGTTGAAATAAATGGAAGAATAAAGACTAATTGGCTTAATAAAATGAAATGTTAAACTCAACATATTATAAGACTTATTAGAGCATTGAAACTTTAATAACAAAAAGCGGCTGAACCTTGATGCTGAGGCAGGCTTGAAATGGTTTAATTTAAATTGTAAAATATGGGTGATATTTCTGTTGCTTATAATTGCATAAAGGCTTTCCATGACTAGGTTCTGAGAGACTTTTTTAAATGTTTTGAGAACATTGAATTAATGTAACAGTACAATGGTCACATCTATATGATTGATCAAGGTCAGCTAAATGTATAGTTGGTCTTCATACCTAAAGCAATTATTTACAATGTACGTAGATCAGTGGAACTGTTAGGTATATACTTTTAACAATGAATTATCTGAAATATATGCATGAACTTACCTTTTGCAAGGAAGAACTCTTAGGGATTCATTTGCCCACTTGTCAATATCAGCCTGTAGGTTCCCAAAATCTGCACATCTGGAAATAGAATAAAACATAATTGAAAAAAGCTAAGTAAATTAACATTAATGTGTATAATCTTCATCATTAACTCAAGAGACATTCTTTGTTCATACAATTAATTAATAATAAATAAAAGTACATTCATTTGATTTACCAAAATCAGGAAATTAATTTCATTTAAAAAAACAGGGAAATGCTTACATGATGTCAACAGAGTTGCATGACCTTTTTGCCACAGGGCAAGCAGAATTCTTGCAATTCTGTTGGATTTCAGTTTTGACCAAGTAGTCCAGTCGAGAAGCAACAAAGTCTTCCTCAGTCCCGAAGCAATCCCATGAGTTTCCCTTGAATCTGTCAATTTTGTTCAACCACAGCAGCTTTCCCTGGGACCACTCCCTCTGTTCAAATAGCTGGTTAACTTCAAGCAGGGTAGAAATCCACGGGTCAAGGTGAGCAACTATTTTCAGATCGTTTTTAATGCATGGTCTCTTCATCGAGAGATACAGCATGTACAGGAGGTTGTCAATTGTACAGGTGTTTGTTATTGACACTCTTTGTTGTCCAATGATTCCCTCTCCTCCCCAATGTGGACAGGATCCCTTTAGCTTTTCTCCTGCATCTGACGATGTTTCATTAGGCATGTATGTTTTTGCCTGAACAGCTCTCTTTTTCGTTGGAGGAGGGGGGTTGAAGTACTTGGACTTTCTTTTATTATTTTTACTTCGCTTCCTCCATGTTTCCTCTTGAGACAACGGAAGTGTCTCTGGGCCGTCCTGTTTGTTTGTCGCTTCAGACTTTGTAGGAGGCACACGTTTTCCCAATAATGTAACACCCTTAAGTCTTCCAACCACAAACTCGTTCTGAAGCTGGAGGAAGTCTCCTGCTCTCCGGTGCAATCTTGAAGAGAGAATGACTTTTTTTGTTGTGCGGAACCAGTTCTCTACAACAGCATTACTGTCTCGGGTTTTGCCAAGATGTTTGAGCATCACACCTGTCCAAAGAGGCACAGTTCCACTATACTTGAGAATGATATCCACAAGTGTTGGACAATAATGCGGATTTGGTTGGACTGCTCCTTCTGTGTCATCATCCTTCCCTGCTTCCTCTTGTGCTTTGGTGATGACATCTTTGATAGGAGCAAAGAACGGGGAGGATTTTGTGAGAGATCTGTTAATCTCTGCGTCTTCAAAATCAACTGCAGTGTGGTCTTCATCTAGTGTCTCTTTCAAAGTGACATTGTCTGTCTTTTGCATGTGTATGGCATCCTGCAGTGCTGTTAGATGTTCCTTACACCCCTTTGAGTCAGTCCTTGTTGAAAATACATGTGCCATACACCTTGATATTGCCAATACCTCACCAAATCTTGTGGAATTCTGAAGGAGGGCAAAACAGTACAAAAAAAACTGTTTTGTCTCCTTTTTGCACTGCACCTTGGACATCTTCATGCTAATCAGCTTCAGCATGTGAGCAGCACAGAGGTGGATGACTGTCAGCTGAACTGATTGCTGCCCTTGGCATACCTGAAAGCAAAGCTTTAGATATTCTGGAACACTAATGGTGTTGAAGGCCTGAACTACAGCGTGTATCATTGCCCAACTGAAATCAGTTTCCACCTTTTGTGGTTTTAGATGTTTCTGAAACAACTTGTAGTAGTCGCAACGCAGGCAAGTTAACCAGTGCAGTATTGTTGGAGTACTTTGGTCAGCTGTTAGCATGTCTGCCAGAGGACAGTCGATGTCGATAAACAGGGAATACAAAGGGCATAGTACAATATAGACTGGCTGGACTGGTGAGGTTTGGCAACGACACTGCCAGTGGCATCCAAATACAGAAAACAGGTATTTTCTTTTGTAGATCTTGGAGAATATTAAGCTGGGTCTCCGAATAACAATACACAATAAAAGGACAGATTGCAATAAACTGCACACTGCTGTGCTTTATTTTGGTGCTGGGATTTCGCTCATCCTGCATTTGCTGTATAGCACTCCATGAAAATATCCTTATCCAGGCGATTCTGAAGATTTTTCTCGCTTGATATCTTTTGAAGGACTTTGAGGGACTTTACATCATTGTGGTTGCCTGCAACAAGTTTCTCTTCATCCGCACTGGCAAGAGTTTTAGGGCCCTATTTTAACGGTCTGAAACGCAAGTGGGAAAGCGCAAAGCGCAAGTAGCTTTGTGGGCAGTTCTACGGCGCTATCGCTATTTTACAGGCGGATAAATGACGCTTGCGTCGCGGCGCAAGTGTCAAAAGGGTTGGTCTGAAGCAGCCTAATTACCCGTAGGTGTGGTTTGGGCGTAACGTGCAACAAACCAATGAGAGTGCCAGCTCCCATCCCCTTTAAGAGCCATGAGCGCATTTGAATCGGACGAGTTGATATTTAGACAGCGCGTCTGCAGTCTCCGATGAGACAGATGCACATGAATTTCAAACTGCAAATGGCTTAGTTTATTGCCAAATAATATGGCCTAATTCACACATGGAATAAGGGGGTTTCTTCCACAACTTCAGAAATACTGAGTCCTCAAATAAATGTCGGCAAAGAAAACGTATGATAGGCTATAACATATGATATGCGGTAACTGTGGTTCTATTTAATGATATACGCAATACATTATAAACATTGTTTCTTATCAGTATTGTATGCTATCCTAATATACATGTGTCCCCGCGGTAATAGACATTGGTTGCCATTGATTGTATTATGCGTTACGTGTTTAGTTTGCCCAAGTGAAGGAGTTCAAGTACCTCGGGGTCTTGTTCGCGAGTGAGGGTACTATGGAGCGTGAGATTGGCCGGAGAATCGGAGCAGCGGGGGCGGTATTGAGTTCGCTTTACCGCACCGTTGTTACGAAAAGAGAGCTGAGCCGCAAGGCAAAGCTCTCGATCTACCGGTCGATCTTCGTTCCTATCCTCACCTATGGTCATGAGGGTTGGGTGATGACCGAAAGGACGAGATCACGGGTACAAGCGGCCGAGATGAGTTTTCTCAGAAGGGTGGCTGGCGTCTCCCTTAGGGATAGGGTGAGAAGCTCAGCCATCCGTGAAGAACTCGGATTAGAGCCGCTGCTCCTTTACTTAGAAAGGAGTCAGCTGAGGTGGTTCGGGCATCTGGTAACGATGCCCACTGGGCGCCTCCCTTGGGAGGTGTTTCAGGCACGTCCAGTGGGGAGGAGACCTCGGGGAAGACCCAGGACTAGGTGGAGAGATTATATCTCAACACTGGCATGGGAACGCCTCGGGATCCCCCCGTCAGAGCTGGTCAATGTGGCCCGGGAAAGGGAAGTCTGGGGCCCCCTGCTTGAGCTGCTCCCCCCGCGACCAGACCCCGGATAAGCGAACGAAGATGAGATGATGATGAGAGTGTTTAGTTTGCGTGTGTTTAAACAGAGCACACACGCGCGCCCGCATTAATTCATTCTTTTTAACACTCACTTGCAGTAAAACAATGTTTTTCACGATCAAATAAGCCTACTCATCAATCCTAAAAGTTATGGGCATGTAGGCCTACACGATGTCTGTGTCAAGAAAAGATGTGTTTGCTGTACGGTGTTTGCAGATGCATTGATTTAAAAGTACAACTTATTACCGCTGCATCAGCTGTTCTTTCCCAAATAATTTACCAAGAATGTGCGGTTAGGTAGATGAGAGAAGCAAAGTGTATGCGCAAGGTGCACAAGCAATCCGTATGCATCGCATGCGCATGTAGGCATGCGCCCTTAAAATAGCGTCTGAACAACGCGCCACTGACTTTAAACCAGGTATTTACTGGTCAGTAGCGCAATGGTTTTCAGAAACGTCAAAATACCGTTTGCGCCAGAACACGCCTCCTCCTTCCGCCGAACCGCCCCTTGGGGCGCAAGATCATTCCCTAATTTACCGGCGAGTGGCGCAGGTGGCAAAAGAGCGCTCTGCGCCAGTTGTAAACTAGCAACGACACATGCGCCAGTGACTAAGTCACTTGCGCCGGATGCAAGATAGGGCCCTTAGTGTGGAGAAGCATGGGAGAAAATTCTCCAAGTTTTCCTTTAAGCGTTTCCCGCTCAGGTTGTCGACAGTGTCGTGTGTGCTGTTCATAACAGCTATGGCCGCCGACATTTCCCTGGACTGCGACATGTACCTTTACTTCACCTATTGTGAGATTTGGATCGTCAGCCATAGAGAGTGCAAATGTGGCACAGCCTGTGAACTTACATACAGCATTAGCCTTCCAATACATCCCATTGGATTTTCTGCTCTGAAAACATCTTATTTTGTTTGCTTTGAATGCAAGGACACAACATTTATTGACTTTGCCTATTTTATTGCTAATAAGGTCAGTCCAACCCTTTTTTAAGACTCTAGCTTCCCTATCGGTTTGATCGTAGACCATTCCTCCCTCGTCAGGGTAACATAGAAATCTTGAGGAAAGGATGGCGGGTCTGCATCAAAGGATAACCTCCTTTTTATGTTTATGTCTTGTTCTGGATATGTTGCCTTTGGATCTGTCTTGCAGGAAGGACAGTGCCATGGGGAAATGGCAGCAATATCCTTTACACTTTGGTAGCCAATGCAACCTGGATGAAACCAGTCTTTGCAGATGCTGCATTGGGCATATGGCCAGGGGCGGACTGGCCATCGGGAGTCCCCCGGTGGGCCGATAATATAATCCCACCGGCCCATCACTATCATGTACCGGCACATCATCGCATCAGCCGAAATGGTTAACACAGCGACACAAGCGTAATTTTCTCCAAGAGCTATACCTATCTTAATCGCTCTGACTGACTGACTGACTGACTGACTTTTATACTGCTACTCGCAATCGGTCTTCACACTCATGGTAACTATTTTTCGATTTTTTTTTAAGTGTCTTCTAATATGTGTTTTACAGACTTCGGAAGTCCAAAGTAAGAAAAGATCTCCACCTTATTAATGAACACCTCTAAATTGGTTCTTACACAGCCGAAGTGTTCTCAAGTGTGCGGATTGAGGTAGAGAATTTGGATTTGCATACATACACGCAACGCGGCACCCAGTTCTACGCATGCGCTCATGAGGCCCAGTGATGCTGGTGGCGATACGATACAACGACCTACGGTAAGCTTACTGATCATGAATTAAAACGTCTCTAAAATATGTTTGACTTAGGACCTATGTTCTATGGCCAAGTTCGTTTGCATTGTAAATACAAGACAAGTCTGTAGCTGTTGCTAGCCCTCAGCCTACTCTACTCTGAAACAGCCAGCCGTTAGCCTACACTCTAATGTTGTGTGTTTGAGTGGTGGGCTAGCCCGTTAGCCCATTGGTGCGCGGTCCAGATACCGAATTATGATAGCCCTATACTCCGACAACAAGAAAGTCATTAGTCCGACAGCCCACCGCCCAGGATAGGGTGGTGTCATTTATGTGCCATGGTGTACTGTATGATGATGTTATGATGTTCATTTATGAAGACGTGAAAACATTGGTAGCACTGGCGTGCGAAGTGCAGCAAGATGCGGGAGGAACCACACCACCTCCACCACAAAAAATGAATTCAGTTCACAATTTAGTGGGTACTACTCTTGATACAGTAGAGTAACATCTGATCCATCATTTATTCTCTTTTCTATTCTTTGTCTTTGTCTTCTATTTTTTGTCTCTCTTCTATTAAACGCAGGTACACACCCAGTCGGATGAACTCTACCCATTACTGTGATGGACGTGGAGTATACTTTTTTTTTAATAAATAACACCTTTTGGAAGTGTATAATGCGTCCACTCTCACTGATTGCTATTAACTCATTGCATGGCTTAAGAGGTATGTGGAAAATAGTTGCACAGTTGGAGTCAGGCTTTTAGCTAGGATTTTTTGTACAGCACTTGATCGTTTTTAGGTAATATTGCAATTACACTGATTTATTTATATGTTTAGTAATTTAATACATAATAACAGTGAGTGTAACTGAAACTAGGTAACAAGGTACAAAATTCAAGTAACAACTTTAACAAAAAGAAACAACTTTCTACACAACTTTAAAGTGTATGATGTATATTGTATTGTATTGAATTTAGATTAATTAAGACCACCACCTTAACACACAAACTCTTGTTGAACTCATAAAATAGTAGGTTCAGTGACGTGCGGTGAGACAGCTGTCTTCTGTAGCTTCTGCGAGCCCGTGAATCAATGTTTCGTTGGAATCATGATGTAACGTTGTTGTAGCGGGAATACAGCAATGCTATTTTCTAATTGGCAGGGTATATGTATGATTCTAGACTTCGCTAAGCACTGAAGCGACTGAAACGGTGAATTTTGATCACATTCAGCGAAGTTAACAGGTAAAACGGGAGAAAAATAGGGCGTTTTAGGCCGTCCTGCCTAAAAGTAGGGCGTCCCATTTCTTCTTATTTTTTAGTAGACTATAGGGCAGACACCCTGCTAGCTAAAAGCCTGGTTGGTGTAGACATTCGAGAGACCAAAAAGACTGAAAAGGTGTGTTATCGAATTGAGTGGGCCGGTCTGGTTCAAAATGCCCGGGCCGATTTTTTGTCCCAGTCCGCCCCTGCATATGGCTCGCTAGGATTGTTTGGCTGCCTGCAAACACAAAATAACGTGTCATCAGGGTAGTCATTTTCGTTGGCTTCAATGCAGTCACCCGTATTCACCCTGGTCTGACTCTGAGCAATGTCTTCTGTCTCATCTTGACCCTTTCCATGATTTGCGTCCTTAATCTCAGACCTGTTGTCTCCGTTTTCCTCATCCTCATTTTTTCCTGATTTCTCCTCAAAAGCTTTTTCGTCAATGTAACTTTCCACTCTTATTCTTGAGTCACTTTCCCCTTTATCGCCAATATTCTCGTCCATAATCTCAGACCTGGTGTCTCTGTTTTCCTCATCCTCATTTTTTCCTGATTTCTCCTCAAAAGCTTTTTCGTCAATGTAACTTTCCACTCTTATTCTTGAGTCACTTTCCCCTTTATCGCCAATATTCTCGTCCATAATCTCAGACCTGGTGTCTCTGTTTTCCTCATCCTCATTTTTTTCCTGATTTCTCCTCAAAAGCTTTTCGTCAATGTAACTTTCCACTCTTATTCTTGAGTCACTTTCCCCTTTATCGCCAATATTCTCATTTTCATCTTTTTTCAGATTCTTTTTTTTCTGCCTCAGCAGTGCTCTCGTTCTAATTGACTTTCTGTCACTGTTCCATACAGTGTACAGCCACTTCTTCTTATCAACAGCCTTGTCTTTAAATATTTTCCCAGCTAAGGTTTCCCACATGGGGCTGTTCCAAGGGATTTTCTTTGAAATATTTACAAAAGCTGAGAGTTCAGCCACTATCTTATCCTCTCCTCCTGACTGTGTCCATAAATCTGGACGGCCATGTCTTTGCCCTCTTCTTAATTTATCCATGTTGAAACCTGACAAATCAAAGAAACATATATATATATATATATATATATTTATATTGAAACCACACAGTAGCAATTAACAAAATGTTGTAAATAACACTTGTGTCAGGGTGCGATTTGCTGGGGGATGAAGAGGTCCTTATATCCCTTCCTTAGCTAAATTATTTCCATCCCCCCCTGATGCCACTTTACAACTAATAAGAATAATTTAAAAAAGCAAGTGGAGCAATCAGGGGCCTTTTTACCCTTTTTACATCATGATACAAAATAATCAGAAACAGTAAGCTTTCTATCTACATGGGGGTGGACAAATATGATTGGCTTTATTCTATAAAGTATTATTATTATTATTATTTATTTTTTTAAACATCCTAAACAATTTCAAACACTGTCCAGAATATTATCCAGAACCTCAAAAGGTACTGACTTGTTTGGATTTATCTTTTATTCCATTTATTTTTAGATTGGGCCTTAACTCTATGTATTTTATTGTGAAAATTAATGGATGTTGTTATGCTGTTTCAGTTTTGTTTCTGTTTTACTTTTATTGAATAAAAAAAATCTATTGTGTATTATTTTTACTTGCAAATTGTTTTAATGTCTACATCTGTACTACTAATAATACATATGCTTTGTGGTCATGGTTCGAAATAAAATATTTTGCTAAGAGAATAATTAGATTAATATTAAAAAAACATATCTTTATTATTTTTAGGAAACCAAACAAACCATTTTCTAAACAAAGACTTAAATCAGTGCCATATTATTGATAATGAGTCTGCTCATGTCCTTCCACTGTCTTTTAGTATGGTCACAGTGCGACATCACTTCACCAAGGCTATCCCTAAACAGAGAAATCGAAATTACGTTTCTCTCCAACCCACTTTGCAATGAGTACAAAAGGATAAAATAGATAAGAAAAAAAAAGTAATAAATTGAAATGCCGCAATCATTATTATACAATACGTTGTGAAGCGTCATTCATAAGCTACATAAAGTTCAAGTTCTGAAATTCGTGATTCAGTGTTGGGGGTAAACGCGTTACAGTAACGATATGGGTAACGACGTAAAGTAATGCATTACATTTAAAATATCGGTAACTACACTACTTTACTAGACTATAGTAACGCGCTTTCCTGCGTTACCCAAGCCGTGTTTGCCTGTGTGTAAGTTATGATCTGTTTAAGTGCGTTTGCAGGGTCGGGTAATAGCTGGTGGCTCTGCTACCACATGTTGAGAGGGCTATAGCGCCAGCTAGCGTAGGGGTACAATTTACAGAAGTAACTAGTAATAAGCAACTAATTACTTTTTTGTGGAATTTGTAACTACCCCAACACAGTGTAAGCTTCATGGTTTCAAAAAAGAGTCCATCTGAATTTTCACAAATCGCACCCTTGCTTACTTATAGGCTACTCTACATGTTTTACAAATATAAACAGAGGATTGAGGCTATAAGTATAATAACTTCACCAAGTCATTTGCAGACCAGTGTAGTACTATATGGTCTAAACTTAAGGAACCAATAAAAGCTCAGCGGTCTACTATGCTGAAGAGCTTAGCATGATTTGGAATTAGCTTCCTCCCTTGGGAGTTCAGTCTAACCCCTACTCCCCCCCCCCCCCCCCCCCCCCCCCCCCCCCCCCCCCCCCCCCCCCCCCCCCCCCGCCCCCCCCCCCCCCCCCCCCCCCCCCCCCCCCCCCCCCCCCCCCCCCCCCCCCCCCCCATCCCCCACACACGCACACAAACAGACATGAACACTGCTGTGTAGTTACCTGGTCTATAAAACAATGCTTTATATATAAAGCATAGACCAGGTAGCTGTATATATGGGGTCAGAACAGTCTCATTAATAATGAATGCACAGAGAAGGATTCACAAATGTATTTTGTGATTAATATATAAATTACTCTCTTCTCACAAATACATTTCAATGCACACACAAACTGATATCGGTATGTATAAATGTAAAATAAATCCACAAACAAAAATAAGTTTCCTTTATTGCATTTATGCCTTTATTGCATTTTCACAAATAGGGTAAAGGTTTCACAAATCTGAAACTATGTTTTACATAATGTATAGCCTCACTGTGATAATGTAGTCCAGATTTGAAGAGTCTAGGTGTAGTGGTTTTCAATCAGGATCAGTTCTAATGCAGTCGGACCCCTAAAAAGCATTAAAATGAGCCTGTATTGCATTTTCACAAATAGAAAAAAGGTTTCACAAATCTGAAACTGTTTTATATAATGTATAGCCTCACTGTGATAATGCAGTCCAGATTTGAAGAGTCTAGGTGTAGTGGTTTTCAATCAGGATCAGTTCTAATGCAGTCGGACCCCTAAAAAGCATTAAAATGAGCCTGTATTGCATTTTCACAAATAGAAAAAAGGTTTCACAAATCTCAAACTATGTTTCACATAATGTATAGCCTCACTGTGATCATTTAGTCCAGATTTGAAGAGTCTAGGTGTAGTGGTTTTCAATCAGGATCAGTTCTAATGCAGTCAGGCCCCTAAAAAGCATTAAAATGTGCCTGTATTGCATTTTCACAAATAGAAAAAAGGTTTCACAAATCTGAAACTATGTTTTACATAATGTATAGCCTCACTGTGATCATTTAGTCCAGATTTGAAGAGTCTAGGTGTAGTGGTTTTCAATCAGGACCAGTTCTAATGCAGTCTGGACCCCTAAAAAGCATTAAAATGAGCCTTTATTGCATTTTCACAAATAGGGTAAAGGTTTCACAAATCTGAAACTATGTTTTACATAATGTATATCCTCACTGTGATAATTTAGTCCAGATTTGAAGAGTCTAGGTGCAGTGGTTTTCAATCAGGACCCGTTCTAATGCAGTCTGGACCCTTAAAAAGCATTAAAATGAGCCTGTATTGCATTTTCACGAATAGAAAAAAGGTTTCACAAATCTGAAACTATGTTTTATATAATGTATAGCCTCACTGTGATAATTTAGTCCAGATTTGAAGAGTCTAGGTGTAGTGGTTTTCAATAAGGATCAGTTCTAATGCGGTCTGGACCCCTAAAAAAGCATTAAAATGTGCCTTTATTGCATTTTCACAAATAGGGTAAAGGTTTCACAAATCGGAAACTATGTTTTACATAATGTACAGCCTCACTGTGATAATTTAGTCCAGATTTGAAGAGTCTAGGTGTAGTGGTTTTCAATAAGGATCAGTTCTGATGCGGTCTGGACCCCTAAAAAGCATTAAAATGTGCCTTTATTGCATTTTCACAAATAGGGTAAAGGTTTCACAAATCGGAAACTATGTTTTACATAATGTATAGCCTCACTGTGATAATTTAGTCCCGATTTGAAGAGTCTAGGTGTAGTGGTTTTCAATCAGGATCAGTTCTAATGCAGTCGGACCCCTAAAAAGCATTAAAATGAGCCTGTATTGCATTTTCACAAATAGAAAAAAGGTTTCACAAATCTGAAACTATGTTTTACATAATGTATATCCTCACTGTGATCATTTAGTCCAGATTTGAAGAGTCTAGGTGCAGTGGTTTTCAATCAGGACCCGTTCTAATGCAGTCTGGACCCCTAAAAAGCATTAAAATGAGCCTTTATTGCATTTTCACAAATAGGGTAAAGGTTTCACAAATCTGAAACTATGTTTTACATAATGTATATCCTCACTGTGATAATTTAGTCCAGATTTGAAGAGTCTAGGTGCAGTGGTTTTCAATCAGGACCCGTTCTAATGCAGTCTGGACCCTTAAAAAGCATTAAAATGAGCCTGTATTGCATTTTCACGAATAGAAAAAAGGTTTCACAAATCTGAAACTATGTTTTATACAATGTATAGCCTCACTGTGATAATTTAGTCCAGATTTGAAGAGTCTAGGGGCCCTATCTTGCATCCGGCGCAAGTGACTTAGTCACTGGCGCATGTGTCGTTGCTAGTTTACAACTGGCGCAGAGCGCTCTTTTCCACCTGCGCCACTCGCCGGTAAATTAGGGAATGATCTTGCGCCCCAAGGGGCGGTTCGGCGGAAGGAGGAGGCGTGTTCTGGCGCAAACGGTATTTTGCCGTCTCTGAATACCATTGCGCTACTGACCAGGAAATACCTGGTTTAAAGTCAGTGGCGCGTTGTTCAGATGCTATTTTAAGGGCGCAAGCATACATGCGCATGCGATGCATACGGATTGCTTGTGCACCTCGCGCATACACTTTGCTCCTCTCATCTACCTAGCCGCACATTCTTGGTAAATTATTTGGGAAAGAACAGCTGATGCAGCGGTAATAAGTTGTAGGCTACTTTTTAATCAATGCATCTGCAAACACCGTACAGCAAACACATATTTTCTTGACACAGACATCGTGTAGGCCTACATGCCCCTAACTTTTAGGATTGATGAGTAGGCCTATTTGATCGTGAAAAACGTTGTTTTACCGCGAGTGAGTGTTAAAAAGAATTAATGAATGCGCGCGCGCGTGTGTGCTCTGTTTAAACACACGCAAACTAAACACTCATCATCATCTCATCTTCGTCCGCTTATCGGGGGTCGGGTCGCGGGGGGGAGCAGCTCAAGCAGGGGGCCCCAGACTTCCCTTTCCCGGGCCACATTGACCAGCTCTGACGGGGGGATCCCGAGGCGTTCCCAAGCCAGTGTTGAGATATAATCTCTCCACCTAGTCCTGGGTCTTCCCCGAGGTCTCCTCCCCACTGGAAGTGCCTGAAACACCTCCCAAGGAAGGCGCCCAGTGGGCATCGTTACCAGATGCCCGAACCACCTCAGCTGACTCCTTTCTAAGTAAAGGAGCAGCGGCTCTAATCCGAGTTCCTCACGGATGGCTGAGCTTTTCACCCTATCCCTAAGGGAGACGCCAGCCACCCTTCTGAGAAAACTCATCTCGGCCGCTTGTACCCGCGATCTCGTCCTTTCGGTCATCACCCAACCCTCATGACCATAGGTGAGGATAGGAACGAAGATAGACCGGTAGATCGAGAGCTTTGCCTTGCGGCTCAGCTCTCTTTTCGTAACAACGGTGCGGTAAAGCGAACGCAATACCGCCCCCGCTGCTCCGATTCTCCGGCCAATCTCACGCTCCATAGTTCCCTCACTTGCGAACAAGACCCCGAGGTACTTGAACTCCTTCACTTGGGCAAACTAAACACGTAACGCATGATACAATCAATGGCAATGTCTATTACCGCGGGGACACATGCATATTAGGATAGTATACAATACTGATAAGAAACAATGTTTATAATGTATTGCGTATATCATTAAATAGAACCACAGTTACCGCATATCATATGTTATAGCCTATCATACGTTTTCTTTGCCGAAATTAATTTGAGGACTCAGTATTTCTGAAGTTGTGGAAGAAAACCCCTTATTCCATGCGTGAATTAGGCCACATTATTTGGCAATAAACTAAGCCATTTGCAAATTCATGTGCATCTGTCTCATCAGAGACTGCAGACGCGCTGTCAAAATATCAACTCGTCCGATTCAAATGCGCTCATGGCTCTTAAAGGGGATGGGAGCTGGCACTCTCATTGGTTTGTTGCACGTTACGCCCAAACCACACCTACGGGTAATTAGGCTGCTTCAGACCAACCCTTTTGACGCTTGCGCCATGGCGCAAGCGTCATTTATCCGCCTGTAAAATAGCGATAGCGCCGTAGAACCGCCCACAAAGCTACTTGCGCTTTGCGCTTTCCCACTTGCGTTTCAGACCGTTAAAATAGGGCCCTAGGTGTAGTGGTTTTCAATCAGGACCGATTTGAAGATTATCACGACCGTTTTAATGTGGACCAGCAATTGCCGAATCGGACGCTGCGAATCGGTTGCCAACTTCAGCGTCGTTACTTTGGTGATAAATAGGCTAAAGGTAGCCTACGTGATTGTTATGAATTTAGGGCTATAGGGTCACACGAACATTTTCAGTTCTTCAATGTTTTTTTAGTGCCATGCACTGTTCTTTTGTGCAACGCATACGGTTCAATTGAGTTAAATTTCCAATTCTAAAAGGTTGCGTGCCTACCTGTTAAGCACTTTGTTAGGCGCCTGCACTTGTAAAGTGGATAAGCTATGTGTGACGCACTGTTCTTTTGTGCGCAGCCAATACGGTAAGCTACATTCTGTTAAAATAACTGCCTGTTACCGGAGTATGTTATTCATGGAAGCTGTTCAAATGATCAAAGGATGAATGCCTGTTAAATAAAACGTGCAATATGATGACTGTCTTTCCTGTCATTATGCTATAGGTTCATGATTGATTCATAAACAGTCAGCACTGTTGGTGCATCTAAAGGAGGATGTGTGTTGTTGCGCTAGGCGGACACGCACGCACCCCAAACGCATTTTAATTGTTGGTAACGCACGAGTAGGCTACTCTAACGCGTTTCTTTTATTTATAGGTAACGTAGTAACGTAACGGATTACTTTTAATTGATAGTAACAAAGTAACCTAACGGATTACTTTCAAAAGTAACGATACCCAACACTGCACGTCGGGTTCTCTGACGTCTGGTATTTCCACAACGAGACTTGTAGTGGGGGTAATCTCGGCCATGGTTGAGAAGGAATTGGGGGGAAAGGAACTTTGGCTTTGTCATGAAGTACATGAACCACAACATGGAGGAGAAAGGGATTGTTGCCCGCGATTGTGTCCCGCTGCCCGCCACCACCACGAGGCACCACCGCCAGGGCAGTGGGGCTCCGCAAGGAGAACGGTCAACAATCGCAGGCAACGATTTCTCCTCCACGTCGCGGTTCAGTCTACGACATGCCGCTTTTTCACCTCAAAAGAGAAACAAATTTTGTTTCAGAAGGAGTAACCCAATTTAGGTTTGAGTTTGGGGCTTGACGGTGAGGGAGTCATCAAGCAAGACAGGTATTTGCACATATGAACCACCTCTATGACATTTCCCTCAAGAATGGACATTGGGACAATTTGAGGTACTTTCTTATTGTTTGAAAACAACATTAGTTTAGTCTTGTCAGCATTGAGGACTAGTTTTAGCTGCAGGAGTGTATACGTGGCGTTTCAACATGTAAAAAACAGGTGGGGCGAGGCTAATATTTTTTATTCTTTTAAACGACGAACCAGTGTTCGTGACGTCACCCGTTTATTTTCACAGTCGTGGCGATCTTTGTAGACGTTGACTCCGCCTGCTCCCGGCTATCCTGCACAACACAGGACTGTATTATGTAAAAATCTCATACGCTAAACAGCGTCTAAACTGCCGTAGTCTTTCAAAAAAATGGTAGACCCCTTCACTTTTATTAGTGTTGCTACCGGCTTTGCAGGCATAAAGACATCCATCAAAACTAATTACGGGGCATTTTAATTTTGTTTGAAATTCATTTTTTGGAAAAAGTTACAGCCCTAATATATTACAAATAGAAATGATGATTTTCATAAAAAAGCAAAAGTATTTCAAAACACAGATTGAGCTTCCTTCATTGGTCTCCCTGCGTTCACACCAAAAGATGCAAAAAGTTGACGCGCGTCGTGATCCCATTCAAAGTGAATGTAGAGACGCGTTGCTGCTTTGCTGCCGCAGCATTTGCTGCCGAGAAAACGGGCAGCAAAACTTGATTTGCGGCGCGTCAAAATCTGATTTGCGGCGCGGCATGCCCGTGCCCGCTGCCGGGCACGGGCGAAGGGCGCTTTCACGTATTTTGCGGCACGTCAAATGCTGCTCGAGTTGAAATATTTCAACTTTTGACGCGCCGCAAACGTGATGACAGCCAATCAGCGTTCAACAGCGTTGCCACTGAGGCGTTGCCACTGAGTGACATGCCGTAACAGCCAATCAGTGTTACTCCCTTGGAGTGACCTTGAGTTCACTACCTGATCCTGATCAAACCGCTAAAATGGAGGAGAAGATTATTATTGCAGTCTCATCATACCCGGTGATCTTCAACACCACCTTGGCAAGTTATAAGGACCGGACGGTCAAGACCAAGGCTTGGCTGAAGGTGAGCGAGGAGGTCGGGTTAACTGGTAAGTCTTTTTGAATTTACTTTAAAATACTATAAAATAAAATACTAAACTAAAAATACTATACTTTTTTTTTTTTTTTTTATAAATACTATACTTTTTGAATTTACTTTAAAAGTTACTTTATTCCAGCTATCAATTGAACCAAGCTAGTTAGTGAGCAGTTAGCATTCAACTATGTGTCCCCACATCACGACTCACTACAATGGGTGCCCGGTAGGGATGTGTCGGTCGCGACTGATTCGTTACAACGAACGAATCCCGAACGTGAACGACAAGAACTGGTTCCCCAAAACAAGAAGAACTGGTTCTTTGATTCTTTTTTTTTAACCTAAACCAAACATATGGTCACGTAAATAAAATATACAAACGAACAGAGCTCCGTCTCCCCGCGACTTCCATTGATTGAGTCTACAACTTTCTCAAAGATTCAGCCAATGAGAGGTAGCAATGGTGTTGGAATGGCACCTGGGTAAACCAATGACAAGGCGGTACCGTCGAATATGCGAACTTTCTCTGTCTGACGTATCTTGGGTCATACCATTCGACTCATATATCCCCCTACATTTTTTCGAAAATAGACTTGACCTCCATCTGTTTATTGGATAAACGCATTTCCCAATCTTAGGAGTCTTTGCTCCATTCTACGTCAATTTAAGAACAAACAAAGAAATTAAACTGCAGTTCGTATTTTTTATTTATGACCATGCAAGTTCTGTAATGCCTGAACAATGAAGAATTAAATGTAAAGTAAAATAAAATTATAAATGTAAAACCATGAATGAAATATAGAGAGTAAGCAAGTGGTATAAATATTGGTGGGACGTTCGACATACTATATAGCAGGCATCTCCAAACGGCGGACTGCGGTCTTGACTGTCCTATCCGGGCCCACGACCAATTAAAAAAAAAAAAAATTATAAAAAAGTTTTTTTATTATTATTTTTTTTTAAGATGTAACCTGACGTAACGAACGAATCAAAACGAACGAATCAAATAAACGAATCGTTATAGTGAACTGAACTGACAGAACTAGTTCCCGGAAAAGAATCATTTTGCCCATCCCTAGTGCCCGGTCATTCAGCTATTCGGCACCCAGGCTCTGGAACTCCCTCCCCCCACACATAAAACAGTCAGACACCATTACAACCTTCAAGTCAACCTTCAAGTCACAACTCAAAACTCACCTGATCTAACTGATCACTGTTTTGATTGTTTGTTTGTTTTGTCTTGTTTTTGTTTTACTTATTTCTTATTTATTATGTTTATTTATTTATTTTTTCCACAATGTCTTGTTTTTTTTTTTAAATGATTTATGATGACTATATGCTCTGTAAGGTGACATTGGGTGTCTTGAAAGGCGCCTCTAAATTAAATGTATTATTATTATTAACAGTTCAGTTCGAATTACACAGCGCAGGCTTTTTTCTTGTCAGAGGAGGAATGCCGACGACGGTGGAAGGTCCTGAGGGACACGTACCTCAGGGTGAGACGCAGGGAGGAGGCAGGAAAGAGGAGTGGGTCAGCAGCAGGCCCGTTGAAGACTTGGAAGTACTCTGCAATCCTGTCTTTCCTCGGCCCATTTGTTACTCCGAGGGAGACCAGTAGCAATATGGTGCTGGGGGTCGAGGTAGACGGGATTGCAGAGTACCCAGTCGAGGACCAGGGTTCAGAGGCAGCAGCAGGGACAGAGAGTGACCTAGGAGGTTGGTCGATAAGCAAAGACACACATGCACGCCCATACACAGCATGATTTGTTCTATAGATTGATAACTACCTCTTGTCACCTCAAGATCTAAGCTGAGGAGCCGGAGGCTGCTGCTGCCTCTGAACCCATTCCACCACCACCACCACCACCAACTGCTGCTGTCACCACTCCTCCTATTGCCCCAGGTATGTCATTTAACATGAGAGAAATTACATTTATTTTATGCTACACTTCGTTTTATGTGGTCATAAGGGTCCCTATGGTATGTTATGAGTATGACTAGTTATGTACTCATAGCCTTTCATGTTGAATGTATTTTTGTCTGTTACCTGACCCAAAAATGTTGTTTACATTTGAAACAGTGAGGTCGAAAAAGGGAGACGGAGATCGAGGCCTTACTCCTTGAGGTGCTGAGGAAGCAGCCCGCACCTGTGCCTCCACCTGAGCCTCTCATCCTCTCAGAGGATGAGCACTTTTTAAAAACAATACTTCCTTCCCTGCAGCGATTGCCACCCAATGCAAAGGAACAAATTAAATTCCAAATTTATAAATTATTGCACGATGCAAACTGCGTTCATAATCCAGTAGAGTTTAATTTGATCAATCAATTTGGACCAGTCGATGACTAGGTTCTGGGGTGACAATCATTGCAGGGAATGATCCATGCCCATTTTGTTTGTTTTTTTTGTTTACGCACACACACACACACCAATAAATTATTTTTTATGCCAAAAATGTGTCTTCATAATCTTTATTGAATGGCCATTTATGTTGCTTGAGGGAAATGTTGCAAATTATTTTGTGCCACAGATTTTAGGGTCCAAGCAACTTTGTTTAAGGTATTTTTGTCAGTTATGTTGTGCCCGTCTCGTTGAAGAGCACAACCAAGAACGGGAGGTCCACGCAGCAACAGTTAAATGAACGTCACATTTATTTAGTAACTCGAAAAAACCCACAAATCAGCATTCTGTAGTGTAGAGTTGTGTTTACAGTTAAACTAAACTATGAGTATGCTAAAGGGCTAGAATAACAGCCCCAAACAAAACCCAGTTGGGTGCCAGGCAGCACCAGCCTTCCAGGTGGGAGAGCGAGAGCGCCATGTTGGATTCCCCCCATCTTCTGCTTCTTCGGCCTCCTGCAGGTGAGTTCAATCCCTCAATGAGGTGGCCAGCCAATCAGCTTCCCTGGAAGAAGAACAGAGGCCAGCAGAAGGGAAGCAAGACGGCTCAGGACTGTCACAGTTACCTGATTACAAAATATAAACTAACATTAACAAACTTAGTTAATAATGGCATATTACCTTTTGTATGTTAAGGAGACATTCTTCATTAAGTCAGAAGATCACTGTCAATAAAGTAATTTCAGGAAGTTTGATCAATAGTTATGTGTGGGTGGCTCTTAAAAGAGCCGTTTTGGGTGTGCTGGTGCGCTACACGTTGTCTTGCCATGGGACGGTTCCCTCAGTGGAGAAGTAGGACTTGAAGGCCTCCCAAATCCTGATGGCTTCCCTCGCTGAGTTGTTGGCAGCAACTCTCCGTAGACCTGGCAGTGGGTACACCTCGCCAACTGGGATGTTCCCCCTCAATGCACTTGGGGGGGTGGTCCTCCGCATGAAGTTGTGGAGAATACAGGTAGCCTTCACACACTTCTCCGCAACCTCAACGTTGACCTCGAAGGCACGCCTGTAGACCCTCCACTGGGAAGAAAGGATCCCAAAGGCATTCTCCACAACCATCCGAGCTCGGGACAGACGGTAATTGAAAACCCGGCGCTCTCTTGCCAGGTTGCGACCAGGGAATGGCCTCATGAGGTTTTTCCGCAG
Organism: Gadus morhua; assembly: GCF_902167405.1. NCBI lineage: Eukaryota > Metazoa > Chordata > Actinopteri > Gadiformes > Gadidae > Gadus > Gadus morhua. Next base: position 5,533,397 of record NC_044048.1, on the reverse strand, counting down.
TGGAAAGGCCTCATCAGCCACGAAGACATGTGGCTGTGGTCCTCGGTGGTCAGCTCCTGGTAGTGGCAGGTCGGCAGGCAGTTGGAGGGTGCCAGACTGAAGGGCTGCACCAAAAGCAGAGTTGGCCAGAATCCCACCATCGCTGGTTCTTCCGTACCCCCCTGACATCAATCACCCGGAAACAATATTCCGCGTCTACAACAGCCAAGAGAACAAGAGAGAAAGTTCCCTTGTAATTGTAGAACTGGGATCCTGAGTGAGCAGGGGCTTTGATGACCACATGCTTCCCATCTAATGCTCCACAGCAAAGAGGAAAATTCCACCGCTCCTCAAACCTCCCTGCAATGGACCTCCACTCATCTGTGCTGGGCACAGCCATGAACTCCTCCACCAGAGAGTCCCAGATTGCAGTGGCAACATCAGGGACAATGCTGGAGACAGTGGAGATCCCAACACGGAAACTATTTGCGATGGTCCTGTAGGAGTCCCCAGTGGCTAGGTATCTGCAGAATAAAAAAAAAGTGTTGTAGTGAAGATAGTATAGGTATCATACATTTACAATATTTTTTCCCCATTTATCTGTAATATATATTTTTTACAAAGGCAGGAGTCATATTTGATCAACATAATGGATCTATTCATTGTATTTGACTACATACTATACTATTGTCGGCAGAGGATAATAATAATGGTAGTGTCTACCATGAAACCACTCACCGGAGACAGATGGACAGGCGCTCCGAAGCTGAGATGGAGCGCCTGTAGTTGGTGTCCAACTGAGAGATCCTAGCACCGATCCTTGCTAGCAGGTCATCAAACTGGGCCGGAGTCAGCCTCAAATAGCGCTGGAAGCGTTCGCCATACAGACGGAGCTCCTGCAGAAGACGGTGAAATTCACCGAGCTCTGTACGGCTCCGAATGGTCTCATGAACCCATAAACGACGACGAGCATTTTGACGTCTCTCCCTCTTCCACAACAGGTAAAGAGATATGATGCTCGTAATGTCGGCCATGGTTGTGAATGAATTCAGAAGCACGGCGGGAAAAACTTGCCGTGCCGCAAAACTTCACGCGCTGCAAAACTGCGGCGCAGCAGAAGTTTTGCTGCGCGTCAAAACTTTTGACGCGCCGCAAAACTGGATTTGACGCGCCGCAAAACTCAGGCGTCAACGCGTTCGGGCAGCAAATGCATCTTTTGGTGTGAACGCAGGGTTAGGCCTACTTATGTGTCAGTGTTCCACCATGCTGTTTGTAGCAGCATGGTGTTGGTGTTTCCTATTCAGCCCTCAGCTCCACCCACAAGGACCTGCCAGGACAGCAGGCAGATACTTTGGCCATCACAACCATTACAAACAAATATATACTTGTCTTTAACACTATTCATGCTGGGCTTTTTGTTTTTGAACTAAGTGACTGTTCTCCATGTATCAGATATATTTAATTAATAAAGTACATTAGTGCAGCTAATGTACTTTATCACACAATCATCACACAATTGAATTTCTTTTTACAAGACACAAATTAGATGCTAAAAATGTGTTAGCATCTAACACATTTTTACCCAACTCATTAATGTACACAATGAACCGGAGTGGTCCTAATATCAAACCCTGTGGCACACCCTTGTGGACAATCACAAATTCAGAACCCAGACCTCTATATTTAACACTCAATTTGTTACTCAACACTAAAAAAACATGATCTGACAAACCCAAACAAAGAATACTATGTTTTAAAACGGCATGGTCCACAGTGTCAAAAGTTTTCGACAGATCAATAGAAAGTGACGCACAGTACTGCTTTTAATCAAGAGCAACAAATATATCATTGATCACTTTTGTAGCCGCAGTGATTGTACTATGATTTTCCCTGAAGCCTGATGACAGTTTTGAGGGAAGATAATTTGAGTTTAGAAACTCTTTTAGTTGATCACACACAAGAGATTGATCTTTTTTTTTACAAGACACACAAATTTGATATTGGCCTGTAGTTAAGCTGCTGGATCACCTCATTTTAATCATTTTTTTTGTCATAGACACGGGCCAAGTCTTTCAGAAAAAATGTTGGAAGAGCCTGAGGGCTTTTAATACAGATAAAGACGTAATCACTTTCCAAAAATTCTGTGGATTATTGAGGTTCTCAGTTGTGACAAATAAGTAATATTCAGATTTAGCCCTTTTCATAAGAGAAGTGCATTTGTTCCTTAGTTGCCTGAAAATAGACAAGTCAGAGGCAAAATCACTTCTTCTGGCTTTGGCCCATGCCACATTACTTTGATGGATGGTATCTGACAACTCTCGGGAGAACCAGGGGTTTTTCTCGTCCCTTTTCTCGTCCTGAATTTCCTCAATCTTCACAAAATTTCCTTAAAGAATGTCCAAGATAGCTCAACCACCGGCAACAGGCCTAAATGCCCCCAATTAGCCAAAGACAAATCATGATGATAAGCTGGTGGAACTGTCACGTTTTTGAAGAAAGTAGTCCAATCCTTGGTCGCTTTTAACTCACTTTATTTGTTAAAGTATTTCGGTATGGTTACTATGAAGCAAAAGGGAGGGAATTGTATCTAACGTGAGAAAGAAATACCGTGAGCTACTTAGGCCCATGTCTCTCTGCGGGTCTGCCTAGGTCTCTCAACTCCAATCCCTCTGTCGCGCTGGTTAAGGTGCGGCCACACCGGACGCGTATCTCGCGTACCTCGCGTATAAAATCGCCATTTTTTCCATAGGGAACCACTGGGTTACACGCGTTACACGCGTAAAAGCAACATTTTACGAGCGTATGAGGCGCGTATATTTACGCGCGTAACGCACGTATATCGCGTACATTTCAAGAGTTCAAAAAGTGAACTTGTTACGCTCATACGCATGACGATTAGCCGCGTTGCCCAATCAGCGTTGAGCTTGACCCCGACGTCACTGGCAAGGAGACAGAAAGGACGAACAGACGAACAGAAATGGAGGTGGATCAAAATCTCATCGTCGCTGTGTGCAGCCGTCCTGTCCTGTACGACACCACGATGGTGTCGTACAGGGACAGGAACAAAACAGAGAGGGCGTGGGTCGACGTGGCAGAGGATATTTGCGTTCCTGGTGAGATCAGTGAATAATGTGTGTGTGTATTTTGCTTGGCTTCAGCTATCGGTTGTGTTCTACTATGAAAAAAGTTAGCGCCGGTTAGCGGTAGCACCAGTTAGCAGTAATATTAAGTGATACTACTACAACAGATTGTCCCGCTTGTCAGGTTACACAACTTAATATGTATATATGTTCTTGTCAGTGGACGTATGTCGCAGGAGGTGGAAGTCACTCAGGGACAGGTACATGAGACACAAAAAGAGTGAAAAGGAGGGGAAAAAGAGCGGCAGGGAGAGTGGACACGTGGAAATTCGCTAGGGTCCTGTCCTTCCTCGACCCCTTTGTCACCCCGAGGGAGACCAGCAGCAATTTACCTCTGGGGGCAGAGGAGGTAGAGGGGGACGGGGCTCCAGAGACTCCACTGTCAGGGGCAGGAGAAGATGAGGAGCTTGAGGAGGCAGCAGCATCGCACAATACAGGTTTGTCGACAAGTGAAGACACGTACAGCTTCTGTATTATGGCCACAGGAACGATTTACAGTGCGGCACGATTCTGTCTATCTTTAATGTGCAATATAGATATCTATCACCCAAGCAAAAAAAAAACAAGTCTTCTTTCTCAATAGCATAGACCAGCCCAGCAGTGAGTCTGATATAGAGGACGCTGATGCTGCTCCTGCTCCTGTCGCTGGCCCTTCCTGTGTACCTGTCCCTGAGGCTGCCCTGGCCCTGCCCCAAGACCACAGGGCGGTATGTACAGGACAAAGATGTATAGCATTAATTTCAGGGGTTCAACTATGTTTATGGCTAACCGTTTAAGCTTTAACTGATAAGAAGACGGTTTATGGATTACTACTAGTGCCGTCAAGCAATTTAAAAAATTGATCAAATTAATTACAGGCTCTATTATTAATTCATCTAAATTAATCACATACCTATACGACACTTTTATGCCCGTTTATAAACAGCTGTATAGCCTACCGTTCGTTTCTCTCCCTTCTCTCTCTCTCGTAACTTCTTGATCCTCCCCTGATTAATTAATCGAAATGAACGCGTTAATTTGACAGCCCTAATTAATACTATAAGTTAAAGTTACAACACTTCAAACCAAACACGCATGCATGTTCAACAGGCTTTTCACTTGTGAAGTATTGCACTAACTTACAAATGATGGTGTTTTACATTCCATACAGCGACGAAGAGGAAGAGAGCAGCCATGGTACCGGAGGGGAATACAAATGTCCAGACAGCCATCCTCCAGGCCCTGCAGAGGCATAATTCTGTGCCTACCCCTACCCCGCTTTCTGGGAATGAGCACTTTGCCATGGGCCTAGTTCCTTCCCTGGATAGATTGCCACCTGAAGTACTGGAGTACGTTAAATTCCAAATCCGTAAAGTCATATTTGACAATTCTAATTTCACCGTTCAATTGGAATGCATTTTGCTTCAGAAACAAATACAGTATGTTTAACACAAAGTATAAAAAAAAAAATCCTTCAAGTACACAAAACAATTCTACAAGTACGGAACACGAAAGCTGCGCGTGGATCGGAATGCATTTGCGCACGGATCAGCAAGGAGGAAAATGAGTGCCAAAAGTCACGTGACAAATAAATGTCCTGTGATTCACACTACACAACAGCAGGTGGCGCCGTTGAGTCGGTTTAAGGCCGCCAGGACAATCTTTTTTTCTCCCCAAAATCTTTATTTGATGCCGGCCAACCGTGTGTGGACTCTATGGAAAGCCAAGAAGGCCACTAACTGGCCCAAAATTGTGCGGTAAAAGTGCTAAACCGTACGGAATCCGTGCGGTTTGGCAGGAACAACGCCACCTGTTGTTGTGTAGTGTGAATCACAGGACATTTGTTTGTCACGTGACTTTTGGCACTAATTTTCCGCCTTGCTGATCCGTGCGCAAATGCATTCCGATCTGTGCGCAGCTTTCGTGTTCCGTACCTGTAGAATTGTTTTGTGTACATGAAGGATTTTTTTTGTACTTTGTGTAAATCATACTGTATTTGTTTCTGAAGCAAAATGCATTAGTTTGTGAATGATGTTTTGTATTTGCAAACCACACTGAGCGTGTGTGTGAATCATTGTGCGTGAGTAAAACACGTTTTGTGTGCGTGTGAATCGTTATGCGTGAGCAAAACACGTTTTGCGTGTGTGCGGGGTTTTGGCATGATTCTAACTCCATACATCGCCCTTAGGTTCTCTTGCTCCATCCTTTCACCCCTGTCGGTGCTTGCGCCCGCTGTGGCTACTTGGGTATGGCCACTAGGAATGGGGGGCTCCGACAGCAATGGGTCTTCGTCTGTCAGTCTATCATGGCGAGCTAGCCGACGCCAGAGACTTTTCATTGGGAGTCGTGCGCAGTGGTCGCAGGTACCTATGGGAGCAAGTGCTTCTCGGGCATGTCTCAGCCCGAGGCACTCATTGTAGGTGAGGTGGGTATCTTTCTCAGATATATGGTTCCCGCAAACGCACACCCGTCCAAGCTTTCCGTCCTTTGTGTTAGGAGGGGGAGAAGTCATGGTTTAACTGCAGTTTGGAGACTGGCCAGTTGTATTATTTTATTGAAGCTTTGCAGCCGATTCGGTTTAGCTTCCCAGCTAAACGTTTCAGCTTTGCAGCTAGATGTTCCCAGTAGGGATGTCCGATATTGGCTTTTTTGCCGATATCCGATATGCGATATTGTCCAACTCTAAATTTTCGATGCCGATATCAGCCGATACCGATGTCGATATTTGGGTTATTTTTCCTCAAACCTAATTTAGGTAAGATTACATACCTCCTGTTGTGGAATTAACACAACATGCTTAATGTTATAGTGATGCCCCACTGGATGCATTCTTGAATGCAACAAGGCTTTCCAAATGTTAACATTGTCTGTGCAAAATAAGAAAAATACTTCAACTTAATTTAAGGGAAAAGTGCCATGTTTATTCTTATTTTTTTAATGGTCTCAGACAACAGTTTGGATTACACTCTCCCTGAGATAATCTTGACAATGCCCACAACAAATAGGGCAAACTTGACTTCACAAATGATAAAACATTGTACCTGAACAACTATGTGCAACATAGCAGTATGTTTCTTTAACTAAAACTCAATAACCTTAATTGAATAAATGCACAAATATGAGTCAATTACATTGTGCACTGTACTGCACAATTTTGAAAACATTTATTTGAGCTATAAAAAAAAAAAAAAAAAAAAAAATCGGTTTTAAGGCAAAAAAAATCCGATACCGATATTGACAGATATTACATTTTTATGCTAATATCGGGCCGATAATATCGGTGGGCCGATAATATCGGACATCTCTAGTTCCAAGTGAGTAATGTTTGGATACAAGCTAGTCACTGCAGAAGCGAGTAACCACTGTTTGGAAACAGGCTGGTTAAAGATAGTTGTTTGGTGACAAGGCTATCTGTCGACAACTGCTTAGTAGCAGTGTTAATTTTGTTGACGAAAATTATTCGTCATAGTCATCGTCAACAACCTTTTTTTTCTGACTAAAACGAGACGATAACTAAATAAAAAATGATTTACGACGACTAAGACGATGACGAGGTGTATTGACATATTTGTCAACGAATAAAAACGAGACGAAAATGTCTGCCAGAGACGAGATCCAATCGGAACACATTTCGTTAGGAAGAGGCGGGAGGAATTGGGAAGAGAACCAATCAGAGACGTGGTAAGGAAGGTACGTCAACACGTAGTTTGCGTTTGAGACTGGCCCGGGAATGCGCTGCACCTGGAAAAGACAGCATGTCAACGCCGGGGAGAAAGAGGAGAGAGGACATATGGGAGAATTTTATATTTGACGTGAAGGACAACAAGACTCAGTGTAAGAAATGCAGCGCGAGGATTACGGGGAAAAACACAACCAACTTGAAGCGACATTTACAGTCGAATCACCCCGAAATCCACACACAGGTAAGCATTTTCCACAACATACAACTCACTCGACCTTATCCTGTTTATTACACGGCTTACTAGTGAAATATTAAATTTGAGACATGATTTTCATCAAATTACGACTTGTATCCGTGATTGGCTGGCTGCGTTGTGTTTCACTGCTAACTTCAAGCAGCCAGCCTATTGCTATAGCTGGTTGATGTTTAGCGCTACATGCAGCAACAACAGTCGCTGCAGCTTCTACTGAGAGCGAGTCAGGCGTAACGCACGTGAGACACAACGACTGACTTTAATAGAGCCGTGTAATAAGCTACAAATATAACACACCACTGTCATGCAAAGCTAAAGGTACCTACTGATTAAAGGTGCATAAGAAATGTTGGTGTAACAAGAAACATTTTAACTCTTCCTTTTTTTTCCTTCTTCATCATAGCTACAGAAGACCTCAGATGGACCACAGAGTGCAAAGAGACTTAAACTGTCCCAGCAAACCATTTCAGTGGCCATTCTAAGTGCTTCAAAGTACAAACTTGACTCGAAAGAGCAACAGACAAAGGAGGAGGCTATAGCAAAATTGATTGGATGCACAGGACTCCCAGTTACTACAGTTGAAGATGAGGACTTTGTTCTTATGATGGAAACAATGGATAAGAAACTGACTGTTCCAAAAAAAACTAAAATAAGTAATCTGATCGAAAAATATTATGAAGCTGAATCACAAAAATTCAAAAGGAGATTGGCTGCTGTGCGGAAGGTATCAATTGGAATTGATCTGTGGACAAAAAAAGGACTGACTGCTTCCTTCCTGGCTGTAAGTGCATGCTTTTTTTGCACTGAACTACAGAAACCACAACACATATTGCTGGCCCTTGAACAAGTGGCCCATCCACACACCGCACAAATAATCAAAGCATGTGTGGACAAATGTGTGCAAGAGTGGGGCATATCACATGAGAAGATCATCACAGTGATTACAGACAATGGGAGTAATATGGTGGCAGCCTTTAAACACACCACACCAGAGGCAGAAGAAGCCACCTCTGAGGATTCAGAAGAAGAAAACCCCACCATGACTGAAAGTGAGTCTGAGACTGAAGAAGATGATCAGAGGTGAGTCATTGGAAATTTTTTTAGTAATTTCTATTGTTAAGAGTATGCCTGTTAAAAATATATTTTTTTAAATCTAATTATGCTTATTTGTGTGCATTCTTCTTATTAGATGCGATGACCTGGATATACAACGGACGCCATGTGTGGTACACACATTACAACTGGTAGTCCACATGATCCAGAAGGAGACTGGTGTGAAAAAGGTCCTTGATAAAGCAAGGTCAGTCGTGAAACTTTTTCGCAAGTCCTCGGTTGCGACACAGAGGATAATGGAAGAGTGTGGCCTTATTGTTGTGAATGACTGCCCCACACGCTGGTCGAGCACATTCAACATGGTTGCACGACTCCTCAGAGTGAAAGACGCAGTTTGCCAAGTCACCAACGACATGGGATGGGACAGCTTGCTCCCTAGTGAATGGCAAAAGCTGAAATCATTGCATGAACTACTGATGCCTTTTGCAGAACATACTCAGACCCTTCAGAGTGACACCATGTCCATGTCTCTAGTGGTCCCTGCCATCTTTGATCTGCTCAGCCACCTTACTGACTTTGAAGAGAACACAAACCACAGAGGCCTTGCTGCTCTTGCACAGAAAATGGAAAGAAATATCAACCAGCGTTGTGCTTGGATCCTGGACCCAACAGATGAAAAGTTTTCACCACTTGTGGCAGCTGCCTGCTTTGTCAACCCTACTGTGTGTGAAACCCTACTTGATGATGAAAACATTCCGGAACTGCTGAAACAGGCTGAAGAGTACGTGATCCAGTCCACTCAGTCACACTCACAACATGTTGAACTTGAGGACCAGCCTGAAGATGATGGAGAGGAGATAGAGAAGGAACCAGAGGAGCTAGAACCAGCACCATCCTCATCAAAGCAGCCAGTCTTCAGGTTTTTGTCAAAGTCTCGCATAAAGCCTAAACAGAAGATCTCCTCCACAACCAGCATTAAGCAGCAGATCAGAAAGTATAAGGAAGAGCTTTCACAACCAATCACCTGTGCCACAGCAACAGGATTCTGGCTGGAAAAAAGTGACACTTTTTATCACAGTTTAAAACCTTTTGCGTTAGACTTATTGGCTATTCCAGCTTCTCAAGCTTTCGCTGAGAGGGTTTTCAGCATCACAGGTGACCTCACCAGAGGCAAGCGCAACAGAGCAAGGGTCATGCTGGCACGAAGTGCTTTCCTTAAAATGAATCGGGCCAAATAAATCTGTGGTCTACACTAACGATGCTTGTATGCACATTTTATGGTACTGATTTTTGTTTTTCTGTTAACTTATGGTATAGCTCCATATATTAAATAATTTGCTTGTTATTTTGAAGTTGAAAATGTTTAAATCCTGATGCGATTTGAAGTGAACTGCAGTTTGAACAGTGAACTGAACCATTTTTTTTGCCTTTTTAATAGCTCAGTTACACTGATTTGGAGAGAGCAGGCCTGATGGGGTTAGAGCCTATGCACTTTTTTACATGTTTTCTTTTATTTTTTTAATTTGCACAAATGGCACTGCTGATTTTACAGTATTACAGGTTAATAAATGTTTGTTGCAAATAACAAGTTAATCTGTGTCTGTGTATGAATTGCAGTACATTACAATTCCTTAACACATTCATAGAGGTTTCATTTAGTCTAGGTGAACGTAATGACTTTCAGGAATTAAAGGGAAAATTTAACATATTACCCTTTAGTCGACTAAATCTACTGTAGTTTTCGTCGACTATAATCTTATGATATTTCGTCAACTAAAACTAGACTAAAACTAAAACAATTTAAATGACTAAATTATGACTAAAACTAAATTACATTTTAGTCAAAAGACTATAACTAAAACTAAATCAAATTTTGCTGTCAAAATTAACACTGCTTAGTAGGCACTAGCGCCCGGCGAGCGAGTGGTAAGCTCACTCTGTGGACAGTAGCATAGAGCCTTGGCACTTAGCAGTATCGTCGATTGTTACTTCTGAGCGAGAAGAGGTAATTGAATGACGCCGTACGCACGGTCAGATAATTATATAGGGGGCTGGCCTGGGTGCGTCAGACGTGGCCAGCCAATCATCGCTGGCGTAGTGATAAAGTGCTTCTGAGGGATACGCGGGGAGGCTAACCCATACGTGAGATACCTCACGATTGCTTGAAAGAGAACACACGGTAGCTCATTTGCATAGATGATCGGCTTGGTGTCCCTCCACGCATGTAGATACAATTCCCCTCTTTGCTTCATAGTTACCATACCGAAACTATACCAAATAAAGTGAGTTAAACGCGATCCTGATTCGATTACCGAATAAGCACGGCAGTGTTTAGGCATATACAATTCTCGATGTTAAAATGTTGGTTTGTCTGGTTGTGTTTTTCTGTCTGTGGTTGTGTTTTTGTTCTGTTGTAATCTGTGTATGTTAATGATGCACTGTGTCCAAGACAAATTTCCCCACGGAGACAATAAAGTCGAACCTTGACCTTGACCAAATCAAGAATTTCTTAGAATAACTTCATGATTGATGGTATCTTTGTTCGAAACTATATGAATCAATTTCAGGGTCATTCCAGAATTGGAGGACATTTTCTGTCTCACCCATGAAATTTCAAATAATCCATGAACAAAATACTAAAACATGCACTTGTTGTGTAAATTATACTTGTCCTGAGACAAAATGTAAATATAGTTGTCGAAAAAGTGGTTCCAAAATATTATTTAAAATACCAAATAGCTCTCGAGCACCCCCTAAAATGGCATTTTTCTCTTGTCCCACCTTCTTGATGACCAACTTGCATGTCAAATGTAACAGTTAAAATGAGTTTTAAATCTACTTTTTTTGGTAGGATTTTGTTGATATATGTCTGTTGTAATTGTTAAAGTAATTTGTCTAATCATCAACATATTTTAAATAATAGTAATTATGCACTGAAGTTGTGTCCCACAACATGCGTGCAACCCTGTTACCGAAACCAATTTAGCCTGACAGTGGAAGAGAAAAAACAGTGAGTCACATGACACAGAGGAAATTACATCATTACACCATTTGCTAGCACCATGGGTAGACCAAAGGTAAGTCCTTTCTTCTATTTTTCATATTTTTCCAATCTTTTCAGCCTTGATTGAATGTGTCACTCTGACCAACGCAACCCTGTTATTCATATTATCAAAATAAGACAAATTAATTTCAAGTTTTCTTTCTTTATTTGTATAACTTAGTTTGTCCTTGACCTTGACCTAACATCACATTCCACAGCTAGCATCTATTCATGAGAAAAAGCTAACATTAGCATTGATTTGCAACCCTGTTACTTGCAACCCTGTTACTGTAATTAGAGTAACAGGGTTGCACTACAGTAACAGGGTTGCATCTCCTTCAGTTCACTCAGAAGGGACAATCTATTATCTATAGTAAAATTAAATGTGTATCTATAATTTAGCATGATCTACATGTTTTAAATGTATTACCATATTTTCCAGAATATAAATTGCCATTTTTTTTCTTGGACAACTACCTGGATGGGATTATTAACTCAAAATGAACTTGACTTGATCATGTTCACATAATTTTCAATAGGTAGGACATTTTTTAAATTTAAAATTGATTTCTACAGAGTTCTTGCACACCATTGAGCGCTGCTGAAAAGCAGAGGCGCTACCGTGCCAGGCGGGATGCTGATGAACAGAGGAGACAGCAGTACTTAGAAAAAGAGAAAGAGAAGTGGAGGAAAGATGTAGAAACAGGGAAGAAGAAAAAGCAAAAAGACCGCAGTGTGAGAGCGCAGCGTGCCCAGCGAAAAAGGTGGAAAGAGGCTCATAAGAGGAGTAATGCCAGGAAAAAGGTACTTGAAGGATTAAACACCCCTCCAGTCAGCCCTGATCCTCCAGCCAGGCCAGAAATTCGAGTCAGGCCAGAATCTCCAGTCAGCTCTCAACCTGGGACTTCAAGGTCAGGACATAAGTTTAGGTTATTAAGGAATGCAAGTGAGTGTAAGCAAAGATCAGAACTGTATCTGTACAATGAACAGTGAAATAGGCATCTCTTTTACTTGATAGGTATAATCCTTAATTATTACAAGTCAAAAGATATCCATTTTAGATAATGAAACGGTATTGTAGCTATCACTATGATGTTTGCTATGACTATCAAGAACCACTGCATGCACCATGGATTGCTATTACTTACTACATATGTATCTATTAATTACTGGGTAACTACCCTCAAATAAGTTGCTACTGTGAAATCAATAATGAAAGTGTTTATATGTTTCTTTTAGGCAACGTGATCTTGGGAGAAGAAAAAGGAGGGCTGCCAAAGCAAAATTAAACAGGGAGTTGCAGAAACTACAGGATCAGTTAAGTAAAGTTGAAAAACGAGCAGAAAAATACAGAAAGCGGCTCCAACGATCCAAAAAGGACCATCCATCTCCAAGATCCAAAGTCAACAAGTTGCTTCGGGAAATCTCGGGCACATCCCTAAGGAGAACCCTGTTGTTCCATACAGCAGTAGCTGAGGAAGTACATACCAAGTACGCACATTCAAAGAGAGAGAGTGACAGACAAGTCATTGCAGGAATAGTCACCAGCAAAATCCTGAAGAAGTACAGGCTGCAGAGATTGGCAGAAGAGGTTTTTGGATTTTCAAGGAGGAGGTGGACAAAACTGGCAAATGAAAATGTCTGCAGGTACCAGAGGAAGAAGCACGAGGGGATTGCTGCCACGCTGAGATCAACGTGAGAACGTTCTTTTCACGTGATGATGTCAGCAGGATCACAACTGGAAAAAAGCAAACGGTGACAAAAGAAAAGAAGAAAATGCAGAAAAGATTACTGGTGGATTCAATGAAGAACCTCCATTTGAAGTTCCTGGCTGAGCAGACCAACCTCCGTCTATCATACTCACTGTTCCGCACACTTCGCCCCTACTGGGTTGTGCATCCAACATTGGCAGATCGTGAAACATGCATGTGCAAACAACATGAAAATCTAGGCTTTATTGCCAAAAAGCTTCACCAGATGCACATCATCGACACATCCAATTTGGAGAGCCTGACACAAGCCATCACATGTGACACCACGAGCAAGCAATGTATGTATGGGGAATGTGAGAAATGCAGCAATAATACCTATGCACTCACAAGCCACTACAGAGCCACCGATCGTGTCTCCTACCTTCAGTGGGCCACTGTGGACAAAGAGCACAAAAATGATCCTGGAGCAGCCTCAAAGATCACTTTGAAAAAAGAATTTGAATGCTCCCAAGAAGAGCTGGTGGAAACGTTTGCCATTTTGCTCCAGAAGTTCAGGCGCCATCTCTACAACATCAGGCAGCAATATGCTTTCTCACGGGCCCTGAAGCTGAACCTCCCTGCAAATGAATGTGCAGTCCATATTGACTTCTCAGAGAACTACGGCTGCAAGTACAGCGCTGAAGTACAAGCTGTCCATTTTGGTGCATCACACCAACAGGCCACTTTGCACACTGGGGTTTACTATGTGGGGGGGGCATCTGCCCCTACCTCCTTTTGCACTGTATCGGCATCCAGACTGAAGGGACCACCTGCCATATGGCAACACCTGGAGCCCATCCTGAGGGAAATCCGAGAGGGATTCCCGGATGTGACAACCATCCATTTTTTTAGCGATGGCCCCTGCACACAGTACAAGCAGCGTGGTAATTTTTACCTCTTTTGTACTGAAATTTTCAAGAAGGGGTTTACAAGAGGAACCTGGAACTACTTCGAAGCCAGCCATGGCAAAGGTGCCCCAGATGGTGTGGGTGGCACATTGAAGAGGAGGGCCGACAGGCTTGTCAGCCAAGGAGTTGATATTCCTACTGCATTGTCCATGTACCAAGCTCTGAGTGAGGGACAATCGAAGGTGAAATTGTTTTACATTCAGGAGCAAGCCGTGGAGGATGCAGTGAAAGAAATGCCAGCTGACCTGCCAGCTGTACCATCCACAATGAGGCTCCACCAGGTGGTTACTCTTTCACCTGGGAAAATTCTCTACCGTGACGTCAGCTGCATGTGTTCGGCAACAGGGAATCTGGAGTGTGATTGCCAAAAAACAAAGTCCTTCAGTTTTAATACCACAGATGACCACACAGAAGACCCCATATACAGCCAACCAGAAGAGGTGGAGTGGCACAGTCCAGAGGTTGTGGGGAAATGGTGTGCCCTGGTGTACGACCACACCATCTACCCAGGGATCATCCAAGAGGTGAATGAGACCCACTGCCAGGTGAAATGTATGCATAAAGTGGGGGAAAACCGTTTTTTCTGGCCGTTGAGGGAAGATCTCCATTGGTATCCCTTGGAGGATGTGCTGACCCTCATTCCTCCCCCAGAGAACGTTACCGCACGCCACATGGCCATCGCAAGAGAGGTATGGGATGCTCTGGCCAGCCGCGGAAATTAAATCAACATTATAACACTAGCTTTTTAAAATATTGATCAGTTTATGACTATTTTTGATATGCTCATTCATTTTAATGCCAGGTTGTCGGCATACTGTAATATAACTATTTTGTTTATGTTTGTCCATTGAATATTTGATCAGATCCAGTTTGTGGTCTTGTTGACATGTTTATTTTTTTGATCATTCCTACTCATCCTGTTGATCCTTCATCGAAACGATATATAAAATATTATTAAACAACATTCCTGTGGTCCTGAGTATTTATTTGTCACATTTATGTCATGATCTACAATCAAAAGTAATGTATCCATTCAACCGTTACTTTGCGCAACCCTGTTACTCTAATTTCAACCCTGTTACAATATAATTTTTATTAAATTAATCTTAAATAATTTTCTCAGCTCACAAGGGTTTAATCTATTGTCCTTTTAATAGTTTGAATGATTATATGCATAATGTATTTGAGCAAATATTTGAAAATAAATACTGAAATTAGTAAAAAGAAACGTGTGACTATTGAAAAGTTGGGCAAGATAGATTTCAAAAGTTGCTTAAATTAATATAAGTCAAGTCTTATCTGAAATTAAATGAGTATTCAATGTGAATATGACTTGCTCTACTTAATGGTAAAGGATTTAATAAACAATATTTTAAAATATTAGTTTTTCAGGTTCCTGAGTATTCGTAACAGGGTTGCGCCAAGCATAGCACACAACAAATAAAACATTTCATAAAAAGTGTACCTTTGATGCCTGAGCTGGACGAATCAAATTAATTGATGGTTTATTACCTGTTTTTCTTAAATACATAACAGAAAATTATAAAATAAAGGGTCAATTTTTCAAAAGTGTTGATGCCTAAATTGTCCTCCAATTCTGGAATGACCCTTCAATAAATGACAATTCTTTCTAGAATAAATTAGGAACAATTTTTCTTTCACACATTTTTTCAAGATGTGTGAAATGTCCCCACTAGGCATGGTCTATGTGACAGCAGACATAGGTTGACAAAATATGACGGTAGAATTCTTTCTCACTAGCCTGGTGTGTGGGCATGTATTTGACTCATGAGACATATCTTTTAGAAAATGTATTAAAATAATAAAATATTATGCAGTGTTTACATAAAAATTGACTGATTTACTTTTTGTACCAAATTGCAGATGACTAAATGTGAACCTGACACGCCCTGTGTGAGCTCCCAGCCGGTGCTCATGTCAGAGCCACAGTGGGATGAAGGTGCCAGTTCAGAGGGCACTGTTCAACAGGTAATTCATGTCCATCACTTAATATTTACCTCTAGTTTCTTCAAGTCACCTTGGCGTCTTCTGTCGTTTTCTTTAAGCAGGTAAATGAAAAGAATATGATAATTTTGAGGGGAATCTATTATGCATCCAGTCTTCCAAACAGTTTTCTGTAATACTTGTATAAGGCTAATGATTAAGGGATATTTAGGACACATCTAAACCCTGATGAGTCATTTTCCCGGGTCAAAATGTCACTGTAGTCTGGGACATTCACGAAAACCCCACAATGCACCTGCGATGGTTTTGCTTCAGTGAAATGTTTCGTTAAGCATCTGATAACCGAGAACATACAGGTGTGTAAAATGTCCCAACAAGACAAGACAGTTTTCTTTTCAATAACTTCCACTGTCAAAGGAACCATGGCTATCTTTTAAATGTGCTGAAATTGTTTTGTTTTTTTCAATTGTGTGTATACATTGACTGTATACATAGTTGATCAATTATTCAATTTTTTTTTAAATGTTTGATATGGTAACTACATTACAAAATCACAAAACATTAGTCTAACTTTTTTTATCCAATACTGGTAAGAGAAAATATAAAAGCAATTGTCAAATTTTCTTTTATTGGTTAATACTTTTTAAATTATTATTGGCAGTTGATCAATTAATGATTAACATCAATACTTTATAAAGATGTTCTCGTTGTTTTCCATTCATATTTTTTGGAAAGACTGTTAACTTCACTCCCAACCTTGAAGTTGCAGTGTAATATTTGTGTCAATGCATTGTACTTTTTTCAAAAAAATACTTTGGAGGTCTAATTAGGCATATTCCAATGCGTTTTGAACTTATTGTTTCATTACAAAATAGCATAATGACCTCAAATGTTTCTTGTGTTACAGACGGAGAGAGAATTCCAACATAAAAGCATTTTGCCAAGACACAGACGGACAAAAAGCATCATTGTGAGTTCTCATTATATGGCTGGATCAACATTTAGAAATGTTCAATAAACTATAATGCACCTGATTTACTGGGATTAACATACCAAAAAAAAAATGTTTTAAATGAAAGATACATGTCTGGGAGATTCTTATCCGTATGATAGTACTTCAGCCAGTGAAAAAGGGTATATTCCAGAATCCACCGCAGAAGAGGACAGTGACACTTGCCTCTCTTAAACAAACAGCACGCATGTCTCTTGATTATTTACTAAGTGACTGTAGTCCCATTTTATGTGATATTACAACACCCAATGAACCCAATCCACAGCAGTACAGGCTGTAAAATCACAGAAGAGGCACAACCCTGCTCAAGTCAGGACCCTAATGACGATGTGGTTGTTGGGGCATTCCACAAGAACGATGGCAATCGTCTACAATAAGAGACTGCATTGTGTGTATTGCAGCAAGCCATATGCCAAAATATCAAGGCATCTTGAAAGTGCGCACAATAACAAAATGGATGTGGCAAAAGCGTTTAGTTTTCCTAAGGGGTCAAAGGAAAGAAAAAGACAATTGGATTACATTTGTAAAAAAGGCAACTATGCACATAATGCCACTGTGATGGAGACGGGCAAGGGGCAACATGTTCCGTGTAAATGACCACCAAAACAAGCTCAGGGAGTTGATTTCATGCACTTCATACTGCCAAGGGCTGTTCTCCAGAAAGATTCTGGCAACACATGCGGATTTGCACACTCAAGCCTGCAACAAAAAAACCCAAACCTGGACAAACCCGCGCTCAGGCTTTATGCACATACACTGGGCCTGTGCCGTTACATATGAGCAAGCTACTGTGGAAAGTTCTCAGTGTAATGAATCCAGGTTCGGTCACAGACATAGTAAAACATGACAAGGTAATTATGGAAGTTGGGCAGCACATGCCCTATACACATTGAATCCGACGAAAAAAATCGGACTACCGTGCTCTGGGACACGATTCAATAGATTAACGTTCGTGCGCATGAGCACGAAATCCCGTGATATCGACTATCTGTATCACGCGATTTCGTGCTCATGCGCAGAAACGTTAATCTATTGAATCGTGTCCCAGAGCACGATAGTCCGACTTTTTTCGCACTACACAGAACAAAATGTAAACCAATGCATTCTGAATGGGAGCGTTCTCAGACAATTAACGTGCTCCACAAAACGAAACGAGAGAGAAAGAGAGAGGGACAGGGAGAGAGAGCGAGAGGCTTCAGAATGGTTTGCCAGACAGTACAGTACACCCTAGTTACTGTATATATATGTCAATATTTCCGTTTTTTTAAGCAGACCTCCTCAAAAACAGCCCCTCGCTGCTCTAGACATGAATGATATACGACACCACCACTCTGGTACAGACTTCGCGATCTCTCTGCTCCACTTCACCGCTTTTTTCCAAGGGGAGGATAATAGGTGAGGTGAGGTGAAAACCATTATAAGTTTTCTCTACAGCCTTTAACTGAAAAATTGCACAATAAACGGCCAAACTCTTGGCATGAAAAATTATAATTTCAAACCACAAACAACATATGTGTAATCCAGGTCATATAAAGACGGGGACCAGAAAATAATTACTTTCTCTCCATTGAAACCAGGGTATCTGCAGGTTTCAGCAAGTCAAATTTAAGACTTTTTAAGACCTTTTTAATACCACCTTGAATGAAATTTAAGACCTTAAACCCGCGATGGCGGGGGGGATCCCGCTGTATTACAACCCAAGCATAGCATGTGTGTCACTCAATGAGACTCATTCAATTTTATTTCTGTCTGTTTATTGAACATAAAGTGATACTCCAGGGCTCCGGACTAACTTTTTCCTTGGGTGCACTGGTGCGCCTACATTTTTAATTTGGGTGCACCAGCACGTATTTATGGTGCACCCAAGTTGTAAGTTGTTGAGAGGAGGGTGACAGCGTCTGGGCCCCCGGGCAGCTGCACCGGTTGCACCGTCGATATTTACGCCACTTAACAATTCACTTTGTATGGGATCCTGTCGCCCCGTCGCGTTTGGTGTGAACACACAGTATGGGATCTTGTCGCCCCGTCGCATTTGGCTTGCAGATACTTCTGAATGGTGCGCCTCTGGGGGGATTTAGAAGTGGGTATACGCAATGATGACTGAAAAATAAGTGGGTATACGCCATATACCCGCGTATACCCTGGACTACACCAGTGAACTAGGTGATTGACTGCTATGTAAAAACGGTTGAATGCTTGAAATACTACGATTATGGAGTTGATAGTGCAAATAATTGTATTGCCGTTGTCAAAGAATATTAACAGGTATTAACAGCTAATAACAGATAACAAAAGCGTTGCTTCATAGGCTAATGTAGCTCGCCACCTGTTCCTCGGGTAGGCTAGCTAATTCGTTAGTAATATAAATTGAACAATGAGAAAGGATTAGGTAAGTACCATACACAGCATCATATTGCACAATCATTTTAAAACGTAATTTAAATAATGTAGTCGGCCATTTGTAAAAAATAGTTCCTTTTTAGTGATTTACTTTTTTTCGCCCTGCAGCTTCAAATAAGCATCATACATCTTAACTATCTATCTGCCAATCTGATATTTTAGATCTATCTATAATCTTTCTTATCTATCTACTATCTGTGTATCTAATCTGTTTTATTTATCTATCCATTCGGTTTGTCTGTGTCTTTGTAAATTAGGTTATCTTTCAATATGCCAGGTAGTACAAGCAAGACATGCCCCTCCTGCCAAACCATTCTGCCTTGCGCCAAAAAAAATATGCAGCCACTGCAAGATGGTCCAGCCAGTGAAAAAAACGCCTCAAAATTGCATTGAGCAAATTTGAGGTCAAGCGGGAAGAGTGGGCGTCTTCCTGCAAAAATAACCACAACATGGCCAGTATAAAGCAGGATGTGGTCCTCCTGGTATGTAGACAATTCAGATTAATTATGTTCTACCTTTAACTGTCTGAATCACTATTGCTTTGAATAGTTGGTCTTTTTTTATTGATTACTACAGGCAAAACATTAACATACTGTGATTTCCTTACAGCTCGAAAAGCTTCAAGCAGCAGGTTATAAACCTGTCCTCCTGCTTGGGAAAGCCACAAAGAAGAGCCATGGGGTACAGGTGTTCATACCACGTTGCACCTTGGCCACATTTGCGGAGGAGTCCCTTAAGAAAATGGGCTCCATCCACGAATACATTTGTCAAGGTACGATTCTTTACTTTTATAAATTCCACACACCCTCAGCTTTGTTTACCAAAATACTAACTGCATCTTGTTATTTGTCTACCACATTCATTTTTATCATGGAACTATTGCTAAAAAAATGTTGGTTGCCATTTGCAATTTAATAACCCTTTGTAACACTTTTCAAACTTGCACAGGATGGACCCCTTTTGCCAGTGGGACTGCAGAGGGGCCAGAAGAGGGCAGGGGGACCACTCAGGTGAAGACATACAGGAATATCTATGACAATTAAAGAGGCTTACTAGGTCGTACTGTACTGTCTGGCAAACCATTCTGAAGTCTCTCTCTCTCTCTCTCTCTCTCTCTCTCTCTCTCTCTCTCTCTCTCTCTCTCTCTCTCTCTCTCTCTCTCTCTCTCTGTGGAGCACGTTAATTGTCTGAGAACACTCCCATTCAAAATGCATTGGTTTACATTTCGTTCTGTGTAGCACGAAAAAAGTCGGACTATCGTGCTCTGGGACACGATTCAATAGATTAACGTTTGTGCGCATGAGCACGAAATCGCGTGATACCGGGTTGCTATGCCACTATAAGACATGTGATGGATAAGATCAAGGACACAGTAGCATCTCTGAACCCAGGACTAACGTGCATGAGGATATAAAAAGCCCTCATCAATGGAACACAGATAACATGATTCACCATGGTAACAAGTACTAACAAGCCTCGATCCACCTACTTCTCCCCAGCGGAGTTACAAATCTTAATGACTGCATATGCAGAAAGCGAGCATATCTTTTTTACTAAAAAGCAATACTATGGCAGCAGCCAAAAAGCGGGAGCTCGCGTTGGAAAAAATAGCTGACCAAGTCAAGAAAAATGTTTTCTCTTGAATGTTCCACTCATTCAACAATTACATTCCATGTGTGTTTGTGCGCACAGGTGCAACCCAACAGGCCCCAAACGGACTTGGCAGCAACTGCCAAGTCCGCCATTTTTATATTTCAGCAAAATGAAATATAAAAATGTAGTTCAAACAGGTAAGGTATAATTTAAGCACAAGCAATTGTGATGTTGTTTAGCCTGCCTTCATTAAACAGCATTTAGTGGCTGCATTCAACATTGTATAGATATATTTAAGTAATTAGGGAAATCTGCTAAACAAAGAAAAATCCCAACACTGCCACTATTTAATATTGTCTATATGAAAGCAACACCTAAATGCCTTTTATACATACAAGTCTCAAATTTGTGTTTTCTGGTTATCTTCAAATTTGACCTCCATTATAGCCAACAGAAAAAAGACAGAGGCGCGCAAAACAGGTGGCGGTCCACCACCACCACCACCTCTCACAGAGGCTGAAGAGATGGCCCTCAGTCACAACATTGGGCGACCCATTGCTGAGGGCATCTCTGGGGGGAGCTCATCAGACCCAGCCACGCCCCAGGATACAGGGGCCTACATAAGAGGTAAGTTATTCAAATGAATGGCATGTACATTAATCCTTTTTCTAGTGTTCAGTAATGGCCACCCATTCATCTTAGAAACCACTTGCCACACTGATTTTTTTTCTTGTAGCAGTAGGCTACAGTTCTTTGTAATTGGCTGCTGTTGCTTTCAGATATCAATCTATTTTAAGGTGACTCAGTTTGAAAAATTTGATGGGACCTGCACACTATTGTAAAAAAAAAGAAGAAAAAAGGTAATTAAGTGGGGCACTTTTCTGGGTAATCATCAACTGTCTAATCTTTATCTTCTACCAGTTACTGAAGATGGTGTAATCTGTCTCGTGGAGCCTTCTGCCATAACACACCTCCATGCTGTTGTAAGTACTCTTAATATTCCACAGATTTGTCATAATGGGTAGAATATAACACAAACAATCTGTTTCATTACAGGAGGATGATGAAGACACCTTATCAGCTGCCAGAGGGAAGATGCAGAGAGGCCTGTTGAGGGGAAAAACGGTCTGTCTAGTTACTGGACCAGATGAAATGAGACGGAGAGGTAATAAAGTCTGTCGGCACGAGGACCTTGGATTTATTAAGTAAACGGTTATACAGAGTCATAAAGCGTGAGAAATCGAATATGTCTAAGTCCCTAATCAGCGCTGATGGTTCGTCCAGAGCTTCGTGGAAGGTCTGCTTCAGAAGATCAAGAGTCCCTGTGTGATACAGTTTTATGCTGTATCCTCCTCTCGATGAGGTGTGTGCGTTTGAGGTGTGTGTGGTTCTGTGTGTTTTTGCTTGGCCTTGGCTCCCAGGCCCTGATATGCATGTGTATCCCTTGTGTTCCTCCTAACGGGGGAGAGCTTCGAAATGTCTCCTGTGTGATAAATTAAAACGGGGGAGTGCCCCCCCGAAATGTCTCCTGTGTGATAATTTAATGTGGCTCTCAGGCCCTGGTGTGGGCAGGTGTATCTCTTGGTTCCTCCTAACGGGGGAGAGCTCTCAAAATGTCTCCTGTGTGATAAATTAATGTGGCTCTCCCGTTCTTGAGGATGACTGGTGCATTGTCTGAGTGTCTACCATTTGCCTGCTTGGGAAATGGGGCCTTGGCTCTGGCCTTGACCCGACTATATTATAATGTGTGTGTTATGTGTTAAAAGTTGACTATATTGTAATGTGACTGCCATGTGATGTGCTCACCAGGCTAGGGTAGGAGTTAGCTATATTTGTAATGTACATGTGATGTACTCAGCAGGTTATTTTGCCCAACACTGTTGAGGTTTACACCTTTTTTTTTCTTTTCTTTTTTAAATAACTTTGGTTTCAGTTAATTGTTCCACAATACAACTTGCAACTTCTTTCTCTCTAACAGATGTTGAGTTCTTCGAAGAAAGTATTCCAATCCGGATCGCTTTTAACTCACTTTATTTGTCAAAGTATTTCGTTATGGTAACTACGAAGCAAAAGGAGGGGAATTGTATTGAACACGTCCGAGCGACTCCCATCTGGTCAATACCTCTAACCCGCAAGTCTGAACTACCAGAAGTTTCTGCCTTTGTTTTGCCTCCGGACCTGTTTAAATACCTAGTTGGGCGTGGCCTATGTGACGTATTAGCCTCGGCTTCCTCACCCGCCTAAAGGTGCTGCCTTCTGTGGATGGAGTAGCTATTGCAGCCCTCAGTAAGGTCCTGCTCCCCTTGTGGCTATGTACAGTATTTACGGCTTATATGTTTGGTCCTGCTTCCTAGTGGCTATGTGAGGGTAATACAGCTTGTGTGTTTGAATCTGCTTCCTAGAGGCTATGTGGGGGCAGCTTATGTTCTTAAAATACGTAACATAGAGCAATGCCAGAAGTTACAATGAGGAAGAAGGTCCATCAACCTCCACAGCACAGCTTACCTCAGTAAGATGTTGTTCAGCATTGACCCACAACTTACAATGACACTAAGTAGACATGGCATTGTGAAATTCAACGTAATTTATGTACCTATAGCTCCCTGTGAAACAACTTTACAAAGTATATTTAGAATCCCAAATAAACAAATCCCACCTAGAAATGGACCATATAATGCTGCAGATCACCAAAGCAAAAAAGGAAATACAACTGCTGGACCATCAGTTAAAGGTGGGTGACGTGCCCACAGGTGGATGCTTTTTAATTGTTTTAACAACAAAGGATTAACAACTGTACAACATTTGCCCTTCTAGGAAATAAAGAAGACCCCATAAAATGAGGCATATTGTCGTTCTTTGACACTGGGGAGGTGATGGGTCAGTTAGAAATGATTGAAGCATATCATGTCTCTAACAGCTCTTCCATCTCGTGCATCAGCAGGGGGGTCAGGATTATTATCTGGATCATTGGGGGGAAAGAGTAAGAGATTGTTCTCCTCTAATAGTGGCAATATTGTGGAGAACCACACATGCCACAAGCCCTTTCCGGGGTGACCCTGAGCCTACGAAGGCACTGGAACCGGGCCTTGAGTATGCCGATGGTCATCTCCACTCTGGCTCGTGTCCTGCAGTGAGCCAAGTTGTAGTGTCGCTGTGGGTCGGTGCCATGCCATAATTCCGACGCCTCATTATTCCGAAGTCTCAATGGTCCGAAATATTTCCCATTAGATCGACATGCCACTATGCCGACGGTTCAATGTTCCGAAAACTTAACCCATTGGTCCGAAGGTCAGTTTGTCCGACTTTTCAAAAAGGAGGCGCATTAGGCCGACGGTTCAATATGCCGAATAGGCCAAGGCGCAATTCCACATGTGTGATTATGAAACCAAAAATAAAAGACGATAGGCTAAGTTCCAGCAGTGCACTTCACCAAGCCAGACTGTTGCTGTGGGCTTGAACGGTCACAAGAGGTGAATTTATGAAGCACACGTTATACAAGGACTAATACTTTTCCCGTAAAGAAGTCAAACAGTGAGTGAAAAACAAATACAATTGTTATCTTTAGTAGCTGTGTGTGGGCCTATGTGTTGTTTACTGTGTTTACAGTGGGCTTTTAGCCTAAATAATTTCGCTGGTATTGATTTAGTCAAACTTATACCTCATACCGTGTACTTAGTCAAGTGTGTGTGTGTGTGTGTGTGTGTGTGTTAGTGCCCGTGTTGAGAATTAGACCTACGCTCTCTGTCCATGGGGCTGAAACACCCTGTCGAAATGAAGTGAAGCGTTGTCACTTTGCTCTCCAATACTCATCGTGAACGTGATATGTAGGCCTATGTTGTATTTGAGAGAGTGAGAGAGAGTGAGAGAGAGCGAGAGAGAGCGAGAGCGCGAGCGAGCGAGGTTCAATATGCGAGCGGCATATTGAACCGTCGGCATAGTGGCATGTCGATCTAATGGGAAATATTTCGGACCATTGAGACGTCGGAACAATGAGGTGTCGGAATTACGGGCAGGCCCCTGTGGGTCAGGGTCAGGGTAAGGGGTCAGCAGATAGCGCTGGCAGGGGTACACTCTGTCTCAGAGTAGATAACCATCAAACTCTCCTATGATAATACAAGATACACTTTATTGTTTCAGTTGCAATAGGAGGGAACAAAATATTGATCATAGGATATAACTATATACTGGATATATAAACTCACCACGGGCAAATCTGGCACTCAGTGTAGACTCACGAAACATTCGTGAGTCATGCACAGACCCAGGCCACTTCGCTTCCACATTATTTATCATGTGGGCTGCGTCACATATGATCTTCACAGTGGAGAACAGTAATTAGCTGTATAGTGAAGTATATTTCATTTGGAATGTTAAAGGCTACTATTTAGGCCTACCTGTACATTAATGCTGTGGACAGATTTCCTATTCACATAATCTCCTTCATTTATTGAAGGAGCTATGATAGGAATGTGAGTGCCATCTATGCAGCCAATCACACCTGGAAACCCTAAAATATATCAAATTGACTGATTAGTGCTTCAAGTCTCAAAGCTTTATGACATGAATAAATTATTGCTTACTGTTACCTGCAATTCTGTGGAACTCTTCTTTGAGAAGTCTGCTGGGTCTGTGACTTGGGAACACTACAAACGTGTATAGTAGCCGTTTCAGTGCAAGTGTCACATTTCAAACAGCCCGACAGACCGTTGCCTTGGACACGCGCAGTGCAATACAAAGAATTTGCTCGGAACTGAGAGCGTGTCCACGATGTGTCATGTGAACTATGTGAGGGCTGTTTAGATAAATTATAGATGATGCAGAGAACAGGTACTCATCAGGGAATGATAAAACATCCAATCGGGGTCTAATAACCCTCTCCCGACTGAGATTTCTGAGGAGTATCTGCGCCTCGACATCAACTGGCTCTTCAATAAAAGGACACGCCATGTCTGCCACTGCCTTCCATCTGCAGGCTTCAACTTAAGAGCAGAAGAAACTCAGGGTTAGTTGAAGAAAACCTGCCAGCGAGCAGGTTAGTTTCACAGAGTATGTTGCCAGGGTAACTTAAGTTAAGCTGAACTGGCTTTGTGAAACCGAAAAACCAGAGTTTCCCTCATCTTGGGTTTAACTAACTCAGAGCTTTCACTAAACCTGCTTTCTGAAACGGGCCCCTGGTGCTGTCGATTCTCTCACTCTTCAGGGCATTCAGGGAAGGCAACTTCACCCTGTATCGTGAGGCACTGTCTGAACTGCTGCCATATGCCTTCGCCAACAACAATATGAACTATGCACGGTGGCTTTCCATTCATCTGAAAGATATGATGACCTTGGAACAGCAACACCCCCAGCTAGCTGTTGAGTTCCACAATGGCAAATTTGTTGTACATAAATCAAGCCGGGAATTCTCAGCAATGGCCTTCGACCAAGCCCATGAACAAGCCAATGCTGTCATCAAAGGTGACGGGGGAGCGATTAGCTTGACTGAAGACCCATCAGCACTGAGAAGGTGGATGGTGTCTGGCCCTGAAGTGAGACATCGGGTTGTTCAATATGAGGCAGCCTCAGAAGCTAAAGACATAACCAAACATAGCAGCCACCATGAACAGACTGAGCGAACTCAAACAGTATTCTTTCAGAAAGTAGACAGTGTCAACAGTGATGAAGGCTATGGCCAATCATTTCCAGGAAGACACCAGTGACCTTCTCACCTTGGACATAAAGGACATTGCCCATCCAAGTGCTGCTAAAATTATTGGAACACACTACGATAGGGGTTTACTCACTTCCGGGAATTCATGAGGGGGCTAAAAAGTGACGACAAATGCATCTTCTATGCACCAATAAAAAAGAAAGATGGACTTCTTTCAACAACCTGTCCTAAGCAATCCCAAGCAGAAAGTACTAAAGGAGGATTGTCACCTCTTTTCAAGACTCTTCATTTCATGCCAGAATAGAGAGTTTGATGTTGTCATATCCTGCTGTACTGAGTGACAGTTGGAAGCTCCACGTGTGTCAGAAATCCCATCTTACTGCCATTATTGAGAATCAAACTGCTGGATGCTGAACCACAGGCTGATGCACTGATCGTTGATGGATTTAGTTAACAAGTTGACATCACGTACTTCAGACCTTCGAGGACTATGCAACTTTGTATGTCTATACTCTTCAACGTACAAGAGAACAGATATTGTCTTTGATGTTTACCTGGCGGACAGTCTGAAGTCGGAAACAAGGTTGAAGCAAGGGAAGGGAATCAAACTTAGAGTTACAGACAAGGGCAAAATACCCCAGAGCTGGCAGAGATTCTTGAGAGACAGTGACAACAAGACTGAGTTATTCCACTTCTTGGCTGACAAAATTGCTGAAGTTTGTAATTCAAACACAGTAATTGTCACCAAGGGAGAAACTGTCCTCAGCAACCCATTGATCTGCCAAGATGAGTTGGCTCCCTAGATTCATGAGGAAGCAGACACGGATCTTTGTGCATGCCAAGGATGCCGTAACCAAGGGAATCAAAGCTTTCATGATCAGTGCTAATGACACAGATGTTGCCATAGCAGTCAGTGCCATGTCATCCCTGCAGGACCTTGGCCTACAGCAGCTGTGGATTGTCTATGGTCAAGGACAGAACAGGAGATGGATCCCCATACATGAGATCTTTTCCACACTTGGTCCGGAGAAGATCACGAATGTTCTTCCATGCATTCACTGGATGTGATGTTGTATCTGGCTTCCGTGGGAAGGGAAATAAGTCTGCATGGCAAACCTAGGATGTGTACCGAGAGGTCTCCAAAGTGTTTGGCAAACTCAGCCATTATCCACCAATGTTTGCCGATGCTGACCTTGAGAAATTTGTTGTCACGATGTATGAAAGGTCCAGTACAATGTCAAGTGTGGATGAAGCGCGGTTGGCCCTATTTGCTCGAAAGCAAAGACCATACGAGGCTATTCCTCCAACTCGAGCAGCTCTCCTTCAACACGCCAAGTGCGCTGCTTACCAGGCAGGTTGTATATGGAGTCAACTGTGTTCCAGCCTGAAACACACAGTCCTTCTGACTGGGGCTGGGTGCATCAAGATGACATGGGGCAGATCTGGACAACACTTGCCCCTGTTGCAGAAAGCTGTCAGCAGCTGACCAAGTGTGGATGCAAGAGTGAATGTTGCGAGAGGTGCAAATGCCACCAGTTTAATCTAGCCTGTACAGCACTGTGCAGCTGCAGATGCCAGGACTAAATCAGGACATGATGAATGGCACCACATCATGATCTCAAAATCTAAATATGATGCAAACGTCTATCTGCATCATGATTTCTTGTATTGCTAGAATTGGTAGAAGGAATCTTCTGAGCAGGTTAAAAGTAGTAGATTCAGCTTCTGTATGGTCAGAAATGTCAGATTTGATAGCAAAATCATTAATTTTGGATAGTGCTGTTAAGCGCGATTAATCGCTTTGTCATAGTGAACTCGCGATTAATCACACATTTTTTTCTATTCTAAATATCCCTTGATTTCGTGCTGCTAGCCTTTTAGTGAGATCAGATTGTTGAGAAGGACAGTAATAAAATATATTTGGTAAGATCAGGGTGTCCGCGCGGTAGTAAAAAATTTAAAATTAAGGCCCTTGAAAGGTAGTAAAAGGTAACAAACGCAATTTGACTTGGTAGTACATTTTTCACCACCACCTCAATATAAAATGAGTTTCCATTTTTTTGTTTACATGTTTTAACTTCATCTAGCCTAAAAAATACAGTATACGGTGCTAACAGGACCTGAACTGAGCAGCCGTTAGAGTTGGCTATAGAGTTGGTTGCTATAGCGACGCCGGTGTTACACCGAATTCTGCGACCCACCGAAAAGTGTGACCCCAGGGGGCGCTGTTGAATATTTACTGCAATATGCACGAGTTTGAAGCGTAGACAGGCATGACAAAAACATACGTAAAACATAAGATCTCCTCCCAACCAATTACCTTTTTATTAAAGGTGCTTGATAAATACATTTGATTGATTTGATTAGCATTTTACAGACCCATACAATGGATAGGGCGTTTAGTAGGGTCCTTCACCGTTGCTTCTTTACCCATAAAAAGCTACAGTCATGGTTAAATTTTGCTGATTTACCTTTGAGCATTTCCTATTATAGGCTACTGTGTAAAATGCTGTTTAGAATTAATGTTAGTATCAAGAAAAAAGAAAGACCCACCGGAGATCTTAGGTTTTATTCATGTTTTTTGTTATAATGCACACGTGCATGTTGCAGAAAATGTGCAACTGCGCCCCCTGGGGCCACACTTTTCGGTGGGTCGGCAACACCAGCAACAATTTCCGCCTTTTCCCCTCAGAGTTCTGTACGGCTGAGTTTCTAGCTCTATGAGAGAATGGGCAAATGCAAGTTTTCGCAAACATGGGTTGACGACCCGACATTTAAAGACTGGTTGAAACCCGTGATGGGAATTGACCGAGAAGCTTTTTGCTCGTTGTGCAAAAAAACGATCAACGTGACATGGAACGGCATTAAAGCGATTAAATCACACAACGCTTCGAGCATTCACCAGCAGCGGCTTCGTGCGAAGGGGGAGCAGCTCTCTATTAGAGGTCTGCGCGTGTCACAATATTCACTCCCGCTCCCGCCTTGTACAGTGCTGCTCCCACTGCTGCTGCTCCCACCCGCTCCTGCAAAGAGCTGTAATTTTTAGTCCCGCTCACGCCCGCATCTATGATATTACATCCCGCTCCCGCCCGCAAATGCCTGCAAGGATGGATGTTTACTTTCTGTCTCAGGAAAGGCCTGTCCATTGGCTTGCAAAAAACGAGCGTGCATATAATTCATTAGGCTACCAGTATTGGTAACATATTTATTGGTAAGCCTGCATGTTTTCAACCATACAAAACATTAAATAGGCCTCAGTAACTGAAACACGAAAGTCACATATTAAAAAAATAAAAACTCTGCAGGTCGGTACCAGCACGTCTAAATGAAAAATGAAGGGTCAAAGAATCAGCTGCTGCTTCGACCATGAAGGAAAAGTTGTTGGAAAGTAGGTTTTGCTTATTGATGAGGGCTTCATGATAATTTGTATATTTTACTTTACCCTCATATTTGATTTGCGGGAGTGCAGTGTATCATCCTGCACCCGCAAATGCACCTCTATCATCCCGCCCCACCCCGCAATGAGCTTTAATTCTTTGTCCCGCGCTGCACTATTTTGCGTCGTGTCCCGCGGGAGTGAAGACCTCTACTCTCTATGTCGTTGTTTTGCGGTGCTAGCAGCAGCAGCACTAGGGCTACAGGGATCGCGGCAGTGTCACATTTATACCTTATAGTAAGTAGTAAGTGGTGCTTTGCATACCCCCCGCCCCGCTGCTTGATGTCGTGTTGGTTGTAAACAATATTGTGGAGGTAGTAAAAAAGGTAGTAAATTCATCTCTATGATTCCTGCATATACCCTGAAGATGGATATTAGGGGTGTGCACGGGTACATGTGTAACCTTCAATCAAAAAAAACTCATACTATTTATTTAGAGATTATTAAGGGTACAAATGTTCCACTTTGACAACGTTAATGCGCTAAGAAATGCACGTGATAAATGTTGGGTAACTGACCACCGGGCATTACGTCATGTAATACGTAAGTTTCACTTTGGACTTGCGATGGCAGCTAACACTAAACAGCGAAGTGCGGCGTGGAGGTTTTTTGAAAAAAGTAACGCAAAAGGTGACCAAGTGAAATGCACACTGTGTGGTGTACATTTGGCTTTTACAAACAGCACAGGGTCGATGAACAATCACCTGCGTTGGAAACATCCGACAAGTTGGTCTGAAACGGAGACTGGTGGTGGGGCTAACGTCGGTGCTAGCGGTTCTGGGGCACGACAGACGACCATGCGGCAT
Organism: Gadus morhua; assembly: GCF_902167405.1. Lineage (NCBI taxonomy): Eukaryota > Metazoa > Chordata > Actinopteri > Gadiformes > Gadidae > Gadus > Gadus morhua. Next base: position 5,502,747 of record NC_044048.1, on the reverse strand, counting down.
TTTGTGAGAAGGGACGGAGCGACTCACCAACTTAATTGGTGAAATGGTGGCCCTCGACATGCAACCGATGTCAGTGGTGGAGGATGAAGGATTTAAAAAGCTCATCAGTTTTCTTGAGCCAGATTACACAATGCCCTGCAGGAAAACAGTTACTTCTAGGGTAATAAAGCTTTACCAAGATTGCTCTGCCAAAATTAAACGCCTGCTCGACCAAATCATGTATGTCGCACTGACAACCGACTGCTGGACATCCCTGACCACGACATTATATATGACAGTAACCTGTCAGTATATAGACCAAGAGTGGCAGATGCAGGCCCATATAATGGCCACACAAAATATGGAAGAGAGGTACACAGCAGAAAATCTGCAAATGGAGTTGGAAACGGTGGTGGCGTGGTGGAAGGTCAGTGGACGGGTAAGTGCGCGCGTGCACGATAACGCTGCAAATATTGTAAAGCAGGCGCGTGCCGTCCATATAGGCAGGTGGGGCAGCGAACTCCCTGCAAAAGCATGCTCCCAAAAAAATAGTTCCTCGGTAAATCATTGCTCCAAGTTTGTTTTTAATAATGTGATTGTCACATTAACTATCTATTGTTTCTGTGGGCTTTCCGACTATTTTTGGTCTGTTGATATCAAATTGATGATGGCGATTCTAGTTGAGTTGTTTAACGTGTCATGCAATGTGGGGTGGTAAAGCTCAACGACCGCGTCCTTCCGTATGTTTCTCGCATAACCCTGCAGGCTGCAATAAGAATTGCAATCCGCGCTATAAGACGCCCATATGGTCGTAAAGTAGTCTGCCCCATGGTCATATTCTAGGACTATTGTTGTCGAATTACTCCACCTGTATCTTTTGGCATTGAAGCCTATTTATTTATTTATTTCAGCAGGTATTAAAATTGTACCTGATTTCATACCTGATTTCAAAAGTGTTGTTATTGAGAGATGTGCACACATCGTCGGGCCAAGTTCCAAATCGATGGTCTGCTTGATTGATGATGACTTGTATTTCTACTTTTCATGTATTTGCAATGTACTCGCTAAGCCTGTTGTTAAATTGTTGCTAGATTGTTAATATAAAATATGGAAGAAATAACTTACCTATAATAATGTCGAATTTGTCCTTTGAAATGTTTGACTTTGCAGAGTTGGTGTTTCCATTGCACATAGGCTATTCTAATTAGCCCGACTCGACATCATATGACGACTGTTGCGGATGGCACTTCAAAAGCGTGCAGTAACATTAGGCTATTAGTTTATTTTTAATTCCTACTCTCAATTAGTTTAGTTAACATGTTTTAATGTAGCTCAAAATATACATGTTAAAAATATATAAATTGTGGGTGTGGTCATACGCAGTAGTTGCTGCCCCACCGAAATGAAGGGGCACTGTCACACTAAATTTGTACCGGCTGCCAAATTTGTACTGGGCGCGTCATCCATATGTAATCCACTCCAAATCTGCCTGGCAACAGATGATCGCTTCGTCCGTTGCCTGGCAACGGACGATCGCGTCGAATGACGTGAACATTCGCGAACCTTCTATCTAGCGATCCGTTATCTGTATTGTGCTATTTCGTCCTTGACCTGCTTTAAACACTCAGTTTACTTACTTTGATTAAACAATTAAATACAATACAAATATAAAGTAAAAACAAGTGTTATCTGTAATGATATCAACATCAGTTATTAGACCCTCACACGGAGCATGCGCAGTTGGATTGGCTCGCTGCATGTTGATGTCTGTTCCAAGATACATCGTGTGTTTATTGAGGAACCCAACAAAACATTACATTATCTAGCGATCCGTTAACTGTATTATGTTATTTCGTCTTTGGCAACATGAGCGCGAATGTTTTTTGAAACCTGCCCGGCAACGGACGACGCGATCATCTGCTGACAGGCAGGTTTGGAATGGATTACGTATGGATGACGCGCCCGGTACAAATTTGGCAGCCGGTACAAATTTAGTGTGACAGCACCGCATGCTACTGTTGTAAAGGCTAACCAAGCCCGGTGTTGGGAGTCGGTCTGTTGCTTTGCGCAAACGCTCCAACTGGCTATTAATGATGGGTCAAGGCTGTCCAGATCCTGGAGCGCATGGTCGGAGCGTGCAGCAAACTGGTTGCGCATTTTCATCACAGCTCAAAGCGAGTGCTTGCTACGCAAGCACTCGCTTTGAAGCAAAAGCAGATGTCCGCCAAAGAACATGCACTTACACAGTGCTACAAGACCCGATGGAATTCCATGTATGGAATATTTGAGTGACTGACAGAGCAACGGTGGGCTGTCTGCGCTGTGCTGTCAGACCGCTCTGTCACCAAACCCGCGGGTGCGTGCAACCTCGAGTTAAAAGATGAGTACTGGAGACTCATGGAGGAGATGGATCCTGTCCTGAAAGCATTGGCGATGGTCACAACAGCGACCTGCGGTGAGGAGGCGGTCTCAATGTCAGTGGTCTACCGGATGGTGTGCGGCCTGATGAATGAACACTTGCAGACATCAGGTGGTCATGACAAAGTCGCGACTTTTGTGAACACTGCGAGAATCACTAGCCAAAAAGTTCCTCCCATGGGACATTATCCTCGACCCCCGACACAAGAAGCTCAGGTTTCTGTCACCTGACATGCAAGCTGCGGCAAAGACCCATATGGAGGCGGTTTTTGAAGATGAAGGACAAGGAAAGGGCAAGGCGAGGAGAACAGCTGGATTAGGAGAGCGGAGACGATGTTACAGCTCCAAAACAACCAAAGAAAAGCAGTGCCATGGCCTTCTTCTTAGGTGCGTGTCGCGTTCTTTGAAGAAAGTAGTCCAATCCGGATCGCTTTTAACTCACATTATTTGTCAAAGTATTTCGGTATGGTAACTACGAAGCAAAAGGAGAGGAATTGTATTGATTACGTGCGAGTGACAACCAGCTGGCCAATACCTCTAACCCGCAAGTCTGGACTACCGGATGTTTCTGCCCTTGTTTGCTTCCGGACCTGGTTAAATACCTAGTAGGCGTGGCCTATGTGACGTATTAGCCTCGGCTTCCTCACCTGTCTAAAGATGCTGCCTTCTGTGGATGGAGTAGCTATTGCATCCTTCAGTAAGGTCCTGCTCCCCTTGTGGCTATGTACAGTATTTACGGCTTATAAGTTCGGTCCTGCTTCCTAGTGGCTATGTGAGGGTAATACAGCTTGTGTGTTTGAATCTGCTTCCTAGAGGCTATGTGGGGGCAGCTTATGTTCTTAAAATACGTAACATGGGGCAGAAAACAATTACTCTACGTCTGAGAAGGAGTGCCTAGTTACCATACCGAAATACTTTGACAAATAAAGTAAGTTAAAAGCGACTTTGGACTACTTTCTTCGAAGAACGCAACACCCACGTGAGGGGAAAAACGGTCTGTCTAGTTACTGGACCAGATGAAATGAGACAGAGAGGTAATAAAGTCTGTCGGCACGAGGACCTTGGATTTATTAAGTAAAGTGGCAACAGTTATACAGTCATAAAGCGTGAGAGATCGAATATGTCTAAGTCCCTAATCAGCGCTGATGGTTCGTCCAGAGCTTCGCCTCCGTGGAAGGTCTGCTTCAGAAGAAGGTGAAGAGTCCCTGTGTGATACAGTCTTAAGGTGCGGCCACACCAGACGCGTATCTCGCGTACTTCGCGTATAAAATCGCCATTTTTTCCATAGGGAACCATTGGTTTACGCGCGTATTACGCGTTTCACGCGTATAAGCAACATTTTACGCGCGTATAGCGCGTATGTGGCGCGTATATTTACGCGCAATACGCGCGTATATCGCGTACATTTCAAGAGTTCAAAAAATTGAACTTTTTACGCGAAGTACGCGAGATACGCGTCTGACGAGACACGCGTTGCCCAATCAGCGTTGAGCTTGACCCAACGTCACTGGCAGAGAGTAGTGAGCTTGGACAGAAGCATACGGCCGACATCTTTCTTTATTCTGTGTGGAAATAGTAACATAGTTACGCCATTAAATGCTTTTATGGAAAGATTTCTAGCGAGAAATGTGCATTTTACTTTCATAATATTCGCTCGGTGAATGTGAAGGATGTTTGGTTTGATAGTTATGACGAAGAGGGAACGCTCCGTTCACTTGCATGGACAGAGTCTCTGGTTACTAAGCAACCTCAACGTCTTGGCGGACTATTTCTCTGCTGATCAACACTACGAATGCTGGAAACACACCAGACACACCATGTGAAGTTATTTAACCCGATTATTGTTATTTATATCCGAGATTATTCAATCTAACCCGATCTAAACTCTATCACCCAAACACGGCGGCGTTTGGGTTTCCTACCTCGGACTCCAGCGCAGCCACGGCCGACAACTTTCTTTATTCTGGGTGGAAATAGTAACATAGTTACGCCATTAAATGCGTTTATGTAAACATTTTTAGCGAGAAATGTGCATTTTACTTTCGTAATGTTCGCTTGGTGAATGTGAAGGATGTTTGGTTTGATAGTTATGACGAAGAGGGAACGCTCCGTTCACTTGCATGGACATGGACTCATCTAGGCGAGTGACGTAGGCGCGTATGGCGCGTATGTGACCATTTTTGACACAAAATGGTCAAGCAACATTTTACGCGCGTATCTGGCGTAAAAATTACGCCAGATACGCGTCTGGTGTGGCCGCACCTTTATGCTGTATCCTCCTCTCGATGAGGTGTGTGCGTTTGAGGTGTGTGTGGTTCTGTGTGTTTTTGCTTGACCTTGGCTCTCAGGCCCTGGTATATGCATGTGTATCTCTTGTGTTCCTCCTAACGGGGGAGAGCTCCTCGAAGTGTCTCCTGTGTGATAAATTAATGTGGCTCTCCCGTTCTTGAGGATGACTGGTGCATTGTCTGAGTGTCCACCATTTGCCTGGCTGGGAAATGGGGCCTTCGGCTCAGGCCTTGACCTGACTATATTATCATGTTTGTGTTATGTGTTCGTTGGGTTAGAGCAAGAGTTGACTATATTGTAATGTGCCTGCCATGTGATGTGCTCATCAGGCTAGGGTAGGAGTTAGCTATATTTGTAATGTACATGTGATGTACTCAGCAGGTTATTTTGCCCAACACACGCAGTCCCCTGGAGGCATACGCAATCACTCGTTTGCCCTCTGGTGTCTGAGCAAGGACTGTGCCCAGCCCCACATCGCTTGCATCTGTCTGAACCTGAAAAAGGTATTGTGGAGTCTGGTTGTGCAAGGACGGGTGAAGTCTTCAGTGCTTGCTTGAGTTGGTCAACACTGCTCTGACATTCTTCCTTCCATAACCACTTGACGTCTTTTCGCTTCAAGTTGTTCAGAGGTGCAGCATGTTCAGCGAAGTGTGGGATAAATTTATGATACCACCCCACTAGGCCCAGGAATCTTTGCAAAAAAATTCAAATTCAGGGTAAGGTTTGCTGCTTGCAGCTTGGAAAACACAGCATGAAGATCTTTAAGGTGCTGTTGGTGATTGGGGGAATATATTGTGATGTCATCAATGTACACCAGACAGACACGCCCTCTTAACTCACCCAGCACTGTTTCCATCAACCGCTGAAATGTAGCAGCAGCATTCTTCAACCCAAAGGGCATGACTTTGAAATTATATAGCCCCATGGGTATGGAAAGCCAAGAAGGCCACAATCCGGCCCTAGAATGGCGCGGTAAAAGTGCAAAACCGCACGGAAACCGTACGGATTCCGTACGGTTTGGCAAGAATTCCGTACGGAATCCGTACGGTTTTGAATGACTAATAGCCGCGGCTATTAGTCATTCACTCCGGCTATTAGTCATTCACTCCGGCTATTAGTTATTCACTCCGGCTACTAGGTATGCAGAACGAGCCCCTCCCTCTTCTTTGCTTGACCACTAAGTTTGAAGGCTGTCTAACCAATCAGAGCTGCAGTGCCTCCATGTTTCGCTGTAACATAAAGCTGTGTTGTCTTTACTAGTTTCACTACAATGTAATGACCACGATTAGCTAGTGGAAAATACATTTGTGTCTAGTACAGTGATATATTTGTATACGTTAGGCTATATATTGAGATGGTAGTGTGCGAAATACCCGACAATATTCGGGGATGTCCTCATCCCCAGATTGTTCTCGATATGCAGTAGCCAGCTAGGCCATAACATTACATAACATGAACATGAACTGAATAAATGCCAGGTATATAGCATATCGGAGACGGGCACACAATCGGTGCATTTGCAAATGAGAGCATGCAGTATGACCGATCTTGTGACATGTGGTCGGAGAGAGTCGTGTGTGTGTGTGTGTGTGTGTAGAGCAAGTTGTTGAAGGAAGTGTTTCTACTTGACGTTACAATATTTCATGGATGCAAGCAAGCCAAGACAATCAATCTATATCTATAGCCTACTTCAAACTTAGTGGTCAAGCAAAGAAGAGGGAGGGGCTCGTTCTGCATACCTAATAGCCGGAGTGAATAACTAATAGCCGGAGTGAATGACTAATAGCCGGAGTGAATGACTAATAGCCGCGGCTATTAGTCATTCAAAACCGTACGGATTCCGCACGGAATTCTTGCCAAACCGTACGGATTCCGTGCGGTTTTGCACTTTTACCGCGCCATTCTAGGGCCGGATTGTGGCCTTCTTGGCTTTCCATACATGGGTGTGATGACGGCGGTCTTAGCCTTGCTTTCAGGACGCATAGCCACTAGCTAATACCCATACTGTAGAGCCAAAGTGCTGAAGTAACTCGCCCCATGCAAAGACTCCAGAATCTCATGAATAATTGGCATTGGATAAGTGTCCTCTGTATTTAACCTCCTGTAATCTATACAGAAGCGATAAGAACCATCAGGGGGGCATACCACGAACCTCGCTGAACATACCTCACTCTCTCACTCACACCTTGGGGCTAATCTACTTGACATAAATGTTAGATCTAAAACTGACTCTTTACCAGTTCTTGGGCCGTATTCACAAAGGATCTTAGGGCTAAAAGTACCGTATTGGTCCGAATATAAGACAACCCTGATTATAAGACGACCCCCCCCAAGATTTGCAGACTAGATTTGCCGAACAAAGAACTAAAATAATATTAAAAACACAATGAATTAAGATATCTATATATATTATATATATAACACTTGTTATATATATAACAATGACAATAATAATAATGCCGGTAAAGGCCACGTCACTTTCGAGGCAAAATATGTACAGTATGATTCAAAATTAATAAGCAATAATAAAGCAACATTGTGACCATTTTTAAATAACAGAAAATACAGGCCACACATTTAACTAAACTTAACTAAAATTTGCCAAACTTCTCCGATGTCTCTATCCCTCACACACGTCCTCTGCCCCGCTTTGTTTGCTCTCGCCGTCATCGCTCCCCAGCTGCTCCGCTTCCACCGGCTCCTCCCAAAGCACATCATCCTCGCTGCCGTCCAATGCATTTGAGATGCAACATTTTTTAAAGCCATGGATGATGCTCTGTGAGGGAACAGCATCCCATGCATGCAGGATCCATTCACACTTGCTGAGTTCTTCGAAGAAAGTAGTCCAATCCGGATCGCTTTTAACTCACTTTATTTGTCAAAGTATTTCGGTATGGTAACTACGGAGCAAAAGGAGGGGAATTGTGTCGAACACGTGCTGACTGCTGAGCGACTCCCAGCTGATCAAAACTCCACACCAGGAGCGACCAAAGCGTCAAAGACGCTTTGGTCGCTCACAAAGTTTCGCTGCAAATTTTTCTGTTCGCTTTGGTCGCTCAAGTCGCTCATGACGTACAATTCAATTATGCAGACGCATTTAAAGGAGCCGTATGCGTTTAGTAGGCCCTACAGACCGCCATATCAAATAGTGAACTCTCCCATACACCTTGGCCATATTGCCGAGACGGTTTTGCTTGTTCGATAAAGTGCTTCGACAACAAGTAGGACAGTGATTCCCCCCAATACAAAAAAAATCCTAAAATGTAGGCTAATTACAACCGAGAACAAAAAACCCTGCGTGCTGTAGTACTTAAAATATGTTTCACTGATCTGGATCTGCAAATCATGATCTGCACTCATTCGTCGCATTCAAAACAAATAGACATTCGCGCACATTGCTAATTTGCATACGCGCACAGGACTGGTTGGCTCCGCAAGGCAAATAATGGAACATATCGATCTATCTAGGCTTTTCTGTCTATCTATCTATCAACGCGTGTCTAGTTTTAATGTGATGTATTGTGTGTATGTCCAGTCAGACTTGTTCTGTGTGGTCTTGTAGGCTACTGTCCTGTGTGGGCCGAACCACCTAAATGGATTCCCGACGATTTGTGTCGTTTGGTATTAATAAAGACTTGACTAGGCTTTCTATCTATCTAGACTAGATATATCCCTTGTCATTTATCCCTCGTCTTGTCGATTAGTTTGTTTATGTGACGATTTCAAAAACTTTTTTGGTTTTGTTTAAAGCATGCTACACGCGATTGGTTGGTTAGATTGGTGGCATGGAGAGCAAATTAAAATGATTCCCGCTTAAAGGTTGTATAGGTGATTTGCTTTTTTGGCCATTTTTGCAAAATTACTTGAAATCCTTATCATAACCCGCTTACAGCCACTGAGTTAGAAGTACTGACATGAAAATTAAACAAGTCAATCATCTGTGGAACGGGCAGGGCTCGAAAAACTCCAGCCAATCATTTTCATTGCCACCGAGTTGCATTGGACAGTAAGTACGTCAATCAAACGGTCGTACTGCACTCCCCCTCCCCCGCGCCCCGCGCGCGACCCCTTCGTGCAGTACTCGTGACCCAGAGCTCGTGACCCAGAGCAAGCTCCTGTTTGTTGTTATCCTGCGGTAGCTACTGGAACTAGTTAATCCACATTTGGACCTAGCAGTAGAAGACAATTTCCATGGCAGACAAGACGCCACCATCTCCACCACCACCACCACCACCACCAGCAAAGAGAAGGAAAACTCTTTTTCAGAGAGTAATTGATAATAAAAACGCTGAAAGAGAAAAACTGAAATCAAGAATAATCCTAGGCGGTGCTTTCGAACGTTGGCGGCAACTGAAGGACGAGAAGGGTCTAAAAACCGATGCTTGTGTGGCGGTTGACCTAGTTTCAAAGTTTATACCGTTTATACTCGGTAATACCGGTGTGGAGACGAGTGTATTACTCGGTGTGAAAATGTCCACACCGCGGCAACCCTAGTGAAAACCAGGACTTCCAATACAATTATATGAAACAAACATACATTTTCTAAAAATAGTAATGATTTATGTGACCGTTTAATGTTCATAACATCTGGTCCAACCATTGCAGCGAGAACGTATTCTCAGCAGGGGGTGCTGGGGGGAAAAAAAACTCAGCCTGCACTAGACTCGCAACTCGTTACATTGATAAAAAAAGATGTATAGCAGCGCAGCTCAATTACACCAGTGCATGCGCGGACAGTTGAAAATCGATCGTTCACATCCAGCTGCTCACAGAACAAGTTTAGCGCACCACCGCTACCCTCACACTTTTTCATATAACCTTTTTTCAGCACTAGGTCATATGAGCATTAAATAAATGCTGCGTCTCAAAATGCCTTGGACAGCAGCGAGGATGACTCGCTTTGCCACGGGCCGAAACAGTTCGGAGCGACCACAGCCAGAGCGAACACAGCGGGGCAGAGGAGTGTCAGGAATAGTCTTTGGTGTACACATCAGTACGGCCTATTTGCACTACTGTTTAGTGGCAATGCAGTGTTTTATTCGATGCCTTTTTATTTTCGTATATTATTTCAATGAATACAATTTATTTATTCATAAAAAACGGATCTGGTCTTCAAATCTTTTTTCCAAATATAGGTCGTCTTACAATGGGGTTTGTGTTTATATTCGGACCAATACGGTACAGCGGGCGCTCACATGACGTTAAGCATTTCCTGGTGCATAATGTGACGCTTCAGAACCTAAAATCCCGTTTCTCCCCGTTGACACGACAACGCATAACCGGCGTTTTCAGAAATCTCCACTTTGGCCGAAGTTTTTAGAAATGATCGTTTTCTGTGATAAGACAGGGCCTCGGACAGGGGGTGTTGCAGCACCCCCAGCACTCCTACTTCCCGCGGTACTGGGTGCAACTTACAGCTGAATGTAGTGCCATGTTGTTAAACGAAAACCTACGCTAGCCTGGCTCGCTCTCGCGCATCTCTGTTCGCGCTCGTGCATGATTGCGCGTCCAGGTACTTGGAATGGGTGGAGTCAGAGTCAGCGTTGAAGGAGAGGGGGTAGGACCATTTGAGTTGTGTATTTTCAAAATCTGCTGGCGTTTCGCAAATCACCTACCCAACCTTTAAATACGAACGTTCTAGATGTAGCCTATAAATACTCCCGCTTATCATCACTTGATATCCAAACCACTACGGCGTTTCGATCTCTGAACTGAAAAGGGGTGGGTTCGTACAACACCGGGTGCCCAGTTACAGCCGCGATTAATACTTCAGCCGACATTTTTTTCAGTGAGTGAATAAAGGTAGGTAGGAACCAAAGTGTCTGCCGATGTTCCCTGGGATCCACGCAAGCGAAGAGCGTCTACATTCCGATTGGCTGTCAGTGTTTGGCCGCTGAAGCGAATAATAGTCATTTGCATAAAGTTAAAACGTTTTCAACTTCTTTTTGACGCTCTGGTCGCTCAACTTTGGCCGCTGGTAGCGTTGGTCGCTTTGGTCGCTCTTGCCCATAGAAAGTGAATGACTTCCGGCGATTTGGTCGCTCAATTCGCTTCTGGTGTGGACGGACAGTAACCCGCAAGTCTGAGCTACCGAAAGTTTCTGAGCTCCAACCTCTCTGTCGAGATTGATGGTAAAGCAGGCGTGGCCTATGAAGTGGGCGTGGCCGGTGTGACGTATTAGCCTCGGCTTCCTCACCTATCTAAAGGTGCTGCCTTCTGTGGATGGAGCAGCCTTCAGTAATGTCCTGCTCCCCTTGTGGCTATGTACAGTACTTACGGCTTTTATGTTCGGTCCTGCTTCCTAGTGGCTATGTGAGGGTAATACAGCTTCTGTGTTTGAATCTGCTTCCTTGAGGCTATGTGGGGGCAGCTTATGTTCATAAAGGTCCCATGACATGAAAATCTCACTTTATGAGGTTTTCTAACGTAAATATGAGTTCCCTAGCCTGCCTATGGTCCCCCAATGGCTAAAACGAGCACTAGCTGTTCTGCTCGCCTTTGAAAAAACGGAGGCTCAAGTGCGCTGATTTGGAATGTCTGTATTCATGACGTCATCAGGAATCTCAGCTCCTCCCCTTACTCTGCCTGGCCCGCCCAGAGACGTTGGCCCGCCAATGAGACTCGACCGTGCGAGCGCCACGTGTGTGTGTGTGTGTGTGTGTGTGTGTGTGTGTGTGTGTGTGTGTGTGTGTGTGTGTGTGTGTGTGTGTGTGTGTGTGTGTGTGTGTGTGTGTGTGTGTGTGTAAACACACTGTAACGCAAGTGTTTCTTGTCGGTTCTTTGACGTGTCTCGTATTTCCACAACGAGACTGTTGTGGGGGTTATCTGAGCCATGGTTGAGAAGGAATTGGGGGAAAAGAACTTTGGCTTTGAATGGCTGAGGTACATGAACTGCGACATGCCGCCAGTTGCAGCGAGGCACCATCGCCCGGCAGCAGGCAGCCGGCAGCAGGCAGCACCCGGTTCAGTCGACTTCAGGTTGATGTGAAAGTGGAAGAACCAGAGACGTCGCAGAACCCGACAAAGTCGTTTGTGATTCATAATATCGTCTGGAGGCGCACACAGCTTTTGGCCGTGATAATATGTATTAAATGATATAGATTTCTATGTATTATATGATATTATTTAGATATAGAGCTCCAGGACTGTAACGCAAGTGTTGTACACTTCCTTATTATTTGGATAACCGTTCTGCTTTTGGCGTTATGGCGCATAACACGTCGGACTCTCGTCTCTGGTATTTCTACAACGAGACTCGTATTGGGGGTTATCTCAGCCATGGTTGAGAAGGAATTGGGGGAAAGGAACTTTGGCTTTGACTGGCTGAAGTACATGAACTGCGTCATGCCGCCGGTTGCCGCGAGGCACCATCGCCCGGCAGCGGGCAGCCGGCAGCGCGCGGTTCAGTCGACTTCAGGTTGATGTGAAAGTGGAAGAACCAGAGACGTCGCAGAACCCGACAAAGTCGTTTGTGATTCATTATATCGTCTGGAGGCACACACAGCTTTTGGCCGTGATAATATGTATCAAATGATATAGATTTCTATGTATTATATGATATTATTTAGATATAGAGCTCCAGGACTGTAACGCAAGTGTTGTACACTTCCTTGTTATTTGGATAACCGTTCTGTCTGACTCTCGTCTCTGGTATTTCTACAACGAGACTCGTATTGGGGGTTATCTCAGCCAAGGTTGAGAATGAATTGGGGGGAAGGAACTTTGGCTTTGACTCCCTCAAGAACATGAACCACGACATGGAGGAGAAAGGGATTGTTGGCGGCGAATGTCTCCAGCTTGAGACCCGCTGAGGGACCACCGCCGGAGGCGGAGGTGCCTCTAAGCGCTGCCCGGCAACGATCCCTTTCTCCTCCTCGTCGCGGTTCAGTCTACTTCACTGTGAGGGACCGGCGTGGTCGCCCCACGTATCTGGGATACGGCCAACTGGGAATTCCGAGTGTGAGCAAAAAATGAGGGCAATGGACTGAGGACTAAGAAAAAGTGAAGTTTTAATGTCTCCAAAACATTCACAAAAAATAGAGCAACGTTTCAAATGAAAAGGAAATGACTGCATCCGTCAGCAAACATAAACTAAGAAAATATAACATAGCATAGCCTAACATGAATCTAGCATAGCGTTACTAGTACTGGCCTCACATCAAGCCAGCACCTACCCTCACTCCCAAACACCAAATGAAAAGGCCCTTAAATAGGGAAATGGTGATTGGACCAATCACGGCCATATGGGCCAGACCATTAGCTGGGGGAACATTTACCTAAAGCTAACAATCCAACATAACTGAACAGAAAGTACATTGTGTGAATACTAAATAAACATGATACTAAACAAACAATCACCAAATACATATATACCCACACCCTGTGCAGAACCTAAATATATTTACAAAACAGCTGTTTCTATCAACACCCCCCTGGGCTATTCCCTGATACTTTGATCCTAAGCTCCCTTAGCATACTGCCCCCTACCGGGACGGAGGACCAATTCTATACCAGCCCAATCTAATGTATACACACACACAATATAATAATAATAATAATTCCTCTAATGCGGGACAGTGAGAAGGGGGAGGATTTCACCTTCTCACATATCCCACCACTGCCACCAAATGTGAGGGACCGGCGTGGTCGCCCCACGTATCTGGGATACGGCCAACTGGGAATTCCGAGTGTGAGCAAAAAATGAGGGCAATGGACTGAGGACTAAGAAAAAGTGAAGTTTTAATGTCTCCAAAACATTCACAAAAAATAGAGCAACGTTTCAAATGAAAAGGAAATGACTGCATCCGTCAGCAAACATAAACTAAGAAAATATAACATAGCATAGCCTAACATGAATCTAGCATAGCGTTACTAGTACTGGCCTCACATCAAGCCAGCACCTACCCTCAGCCCCAAACACCAAATGAAAAGGCCCTTAAATAGGGAAATGGTGATTGGACCAATCACGGCCATATGGGCCAGACCATTAGCTGGGGGAACATTTACCTAAAGCTAACAATCCAACATAACTGAACAGAAAGTACATTGTGTGAATACTAAATAAACATGATACTAAACAAACAATCACCAAATACATATATACCCACACCCTGTGCAGAACCTAAATATATTTACAAAACAGCTGTTTCTATCAACACCCCCCTGGGCTATTCCCTGATACTTTGATCCTAAGCTCCCTTAGCATACTGCCCCCTACCGGGACGGAGGACCAATTCTATACCAGCCCAATCTAATGTATACACACACACAATATAATAATAATAATAATTCCTCTAATGCGGGACAGTGAGAAGGGGGAGGATTTCACCTTCTCACATTTCCCACCACCTCCGGAGTTTCGCCAACCGGATGGCGAGACAAAAAGTCTGCTACTGCATTCTGCCTTCCCGCTCGGTACTGCACCCCTACCGGGACGGAGGACCAATTCTATACCAGCCCAATCTAATGTATACACACACACACAATAATAATAATAATTCCTCTAATGCGGGACAGTGAGAAGGGGGAGGATTTCACCTTCTCACATTTCCCACCACCTCCGCCAAATGTGAGGGACCGGCGTGGTCGCCCCACGTATCTGGGATACGGCCAACTGGGAATTCCGAGTGTGAGCAAAAAATGAGGGCAATGGACTGAGGACTAAGAAAAAGTGAAGTTTTAATGTCTCCAAAACATTCACAAAAAATAGAGCAACGTTTCAAATGAAAAGGAAATGACTGCATCCGTCAGCAAACATAAACCAAGAAAATATAACATAGCATAGCCTAACATGAATCTAGCATAGCGTTACTAGTACTGGCCTCACATCAAGCCAGCACCTACCCTCAGCCCCAAACACCAAATGAAAAGGCCCTTAAATAGGGAAATGGTGATTGGACCAATCACGGCCATATGGGCCAGACCATTAGCTGGGGGAACATTTACCTAAAGCTAACAATCCAACATAACTGAACAGAAAGTACATTGTGTGAATACTAAATAAACATGATACTAAACAAACAATCACCAAATACATATATACCCACACCCTGTGCAGAACCTAAATATATTTACAAAACAGCTGTTTCTATCAACACCCCCCTGGGCTATTCCCTGATACTTTGATCCTAAGCTCCCTTAGCATACTGCCCCCTACCGGGACGGAGGACCAATTCTATACCAGCCCAATCTAATGTATACACACACACAATATAATAATAATAATAATTCCTCTAATGCGGGACAGTGAGAAGGGGGAGGATTTCACCTTCTCACATTCACATTGATGAGGACGTTGAAGAACCAGGAACGTCGGAGAACCCAACGCGGTCGTTTGAGATTCATAATATCGGCTCACACAGCTTTTGGCCGTTATAATATATATTATATGATATAGATATCTATGTAGGCTATATGATAATATTTAGATATAGAGCTCCAGGACTCCCGTGTGTTCTAGAATATTTACAGAACACGGCTAAAGGCTGTGTGCGCCTCGCCATTGCGATACATCCACTGTAAACAGAGCGCATGGTACCCTGGCTGCAAGCTGCTCAGGGCCACACCCCCACCCTCCTCCTTGACCCGCCTCGCTCCTCCTCATTTGCATTATAGCTACAGACACCAAAACAGCGCATTTGGGGGAAGCTCAATGTGCGACTGGCTCGGAGTGGCTGTAACTCTGCACCACGGCTGAATTTCGGGAACGTCTTTGAATACTGTGTTAGTTGCCCACTAATACCTATATTAAAGAATGCATAAAATAGCATGTCATGGGACCTTTAAAATACGTAACACACAGTAGACGGACTGACGACTTCTGTATTTTCCCAGTCGGTGTGAGTGTGTGGTTGCCAGACAGGAGCCACTCTGTGTATTTCTTTCGCAGGTTATCCTTGAAAGGCTTGTTTCCAACTACGTCCAACACCTGTAGCTGGCTTGTCATTCCCCCTGGTATGATCACAAGATCACCGTTCATTACTGGCACCTGACTTTTCACGGGCTCAGTCAGATGTCCGCGGAATGCATCCAAAACAAGCATGTTCTTCCTCTTCCTCAGTCCCCCGTAGCGTGCGCCCCACACAACCTTTAGCCAGTCCACTACAAGCCCCGTCTCCATCCAGCCCTTCTCATGGGCGCGCACAATAATGCCAGCTGGCATTGGGTCCTTTGGTCCTTTGGTCTTACGCTTCAGAATGACACACGGGGGGAGTTTGCTGCCATCAGCGAGACATGTCAACATGACAGTGACGCGGCTCTTCTCGTTGCCCGTTGATTTCACCAACAGACTTTTCTCCCTTTCTATTTACCGTCACCGATGTTGGCATGTCGAAATAAACGGGTGTCTGATCAGCATTGCCGATCTGATCCAGCTGGGTAGGAGTGCTTCTTCCTCAGGTTAATAACAAAGCGCTGAAACGAAAGCAGCTTCTCTCCGAAGTCTGACGGCAGGTGTTGGGCCAAACTCGTTCTCCGTCTCAGTGACGGTCCATTACGCCGCATCATCCTACGACACCAGCCGAGGCTGGCTTTAAATCCAGTGATGTTGAGCTCTCTGGCGATTTCCAGGGCCTTAAGCTGGATGACAGCTCTGGTAATGGGCATTCCCTCACTTCTTCTTTCCCTGACATATTCAAAAACTCTCCGGTCAACCTCAATGAAACGACCACTTTGAGGACCACGGTAGGATTTGCGCTGACTGTTGGCATCTTTTAGCCGTTGTTTTTGTGCTCGCCATCTTTTTGCATTACACTCCGTGACCCCGAATTTCTTGGCAGCTTGGCAGTTAGTTGACTCTGCGTTATTGACGACCATTATTTTGAAATTGGCATCATAGCTCCTCCGCTGTTTATTGACTTGAGCCACTTGTCTCTAAATGGTCAGCCTGTCTTTCCATCTTTAAACACCGGTAACGGGCTGGTTGTTAAGGACGCTGGACTACTTCTTCCCGCCGTCCGGAACAAATTTTTGGCGCCATGTGGGGCCGCGAATGTGTATTGACATTTAAATGGAGCGTCGAAGAAGAGAAACTGCGCTCTGAATACTAGACCCCGAATACAAGACAACCCGACTTTTTCTGACCTATTTCGAGGGGAAAAAAGGCTGTCTTATATTCGGACCAATACGGTAGGTAGCGAATTTAGGAGTAACTCCTAAAAATAATGGGCGTGTCACTCTTGAATTTAGGACTCATAACTTTTTTCACTAAGAGCAATTCACAAAGTATTTTAGGCCTAAAAGTAGCTTAAAAGTCCTCAAGAGGACTCCTAACTCAGTAAGACCTATTCACAAAGGATTGTAAAATGGCTGCGAGACGAAATGTTTGAGACAATGGAAGACCGTGAGTTAATGAAGAGATATAGGCTAAATCGTGAGGGTATTAAACTTGTTGTGGAGTAAGTGCGGGATGCAATAACCCGACTAACAGGAACATCCGATCAGTCCCGAAATAAAATGTTTGGCAACACTACGTTATTTAGCAACAGGGAAAATGCAACTTTGCAATGCCGACGATTTAGGAATATCGCAACCATCAGTCAGCCGTGTCATAAACCAAACTATCAACGTGCTCTCTAGACCACATATCATCCAACAGTTTATCCGGTTTCCTTTGGACATTCAACAATTACACAGGATCAAAGCCAACTTCATGGCAATTGCAGGTATGCCCGGTGTGGTCGGTGTCATTGACGGGACGCACATAAAAATAATCGCGCCATCAAATGATGAGGACGTGTTCGTCAATAGGAAGAAAGTGCATTTCATCAACACGCAGGTTGTTTTTGATGCAAATTTTAACATACTGGATGTTGTTGCAAAGTGGCCTGGAGCTACACAGGATTTGCGCATTTTAATGGAGAGCGGTCTGAGGCAGCTTTTTGAGAGGCACCATGTACCAGTTGGGTGTCACTTGCTGGGTGACAGTGGCTATCCCTGCAAGACTTGGCTCTTGACACCCTACCTCAATCCACAACTGGGAGCACAGTTAAAGTATAACATGAGTGATTACGCAGATTACGCTTAGTCCTATGCGTAAAACACATCGTATTGGCTCTTTGACGCCTTTTATTTGTTGAATCCATATTTATTATTGTTCACTGTTTTCCTCCATATATGTTATAGCACACGAAATGTTGTGGAGAGAGGAATTGGGCAGATGAAACGTCGGCCTCACCCCAGAGAGGGCAAGCACAGTCATCACTGTGTGTGCCATTCTACACAACCTCTGCAAGCAGAGGAACATTCCACAGCCAGATGACGATGATGACGACGATGACCACGATGATCAGAATCAGAATTATTTTAATGGCCAAGTATATTCACACAAACAGGAAATTGACTTGGTGTGGTTGGTGCATAAGACATGAGACGTAACAACAAAAAAACATAAACAAGAACAAAGGACAAATGTTTTTTCAGATAATAATAAATAATAATAAATAATTGGGCATAGAAGGGCAAGTTAGTTTGAGTACGTAAACCCAGAGTCATTGTGATGCAGGGGGCTTGTTTGTGAGCCCAACTGCCGTGGGGAAAAAACTTCAAGTGGCGAGAGGTTTTGGTTTTAATAGCCCGGAACCTTCTGCCGGATGGGAGACACAGAAATAGGTGGTGACCGGGATGAGAAGGATCAGCGATGATCTTCCCTGCTCTCTTGCTGGTCCTTAAGTGAAACAGGTCTAGAAGAGACGGCAGGTCGCAGCCGATTACCTTCTCGGCTGACCGAATGATCCGCTGCAGTCGGCTTTTATCCTTTGCAGTAGAGGCAGCGAACCAGATGGTTATTGAAGAGGTGAGGATGGATTCAATGATGGCTGTGTAGAATTCCACCATCACTTTCTTCGGCATG
Organism: Gadus morhua; assembly: GCF_902167405.1. Classification (NCBI taxonomy): domain Eukaryota; kingdom Metazoa; phylum Chordata; class Actinopteri; order Gadiformes; family Gadidae; genus Gadus; species Gadus morhua. Next base: position 5,484,212 of record NC_044048.1, on the reverse strand, counting down.
TTGAATCTCTTTAGCTGTCGAAGGAAGAACATCCTCTGCTGGGCGTTCTTGATTTTGGAGGTGATGTTCTCCGCCCACCTTAGGTCTTGTGCCATGACTGTTCCCAGGAATCTGAAAGACTCCACCATGTTAACTGGGGAGTCACACATGATGAGGGGGATGGTTGGGGCTGGGCTCCTCCTGAAATCTGCTACCATCTCTACAGTTTTTAAAGCATTCAGCTCCAGGTGGTTCTGGCTGCACCAGAAAGCCAGGCTGTCGGCTTCATTTCTGTAGGCGGCCTCATCCCCATTTGAGATTAATCCAATGAGGGTGGTGTCATCCGCAAATTTTATGAGTTTGACAGAGGGGTGGCTGGAGGTGCAGTTGTTGGTGTAGAGGGAGAAAAGTAAAGGAGAGAGCACACAGCCTTGGGGGGCTCCAGTGCTGATGGTCCGAGGCTCCGAGACAAGCTTGCC